>NC_059257.1:3599369-3609369 GCF_017591435.1 Portunus trituberculatus | reverse complement strand
GAGAGAGAGAGAGAGAGAGAGAGAGAGAGAGAATGTATAATGCTTTGTGTTTTTCCCCACATGAATAATAAAAGCTTCCTTGTCTGTCTGTCTGTCTGTCCGTCTGTGTGTGTGTGTGTGTGTGTGTGTGTGTGTGTGTGTGTGTGTGTGTGTGTGTGTGTGTGTTCGTCGTATCGTCAGCTAACCTTTCACTATTTGTATATATTCTATTTGCTCTACAAACGAACAAAAAGGAAAAAGAAAACGAAAATGGAGAGAAAAGTAAGAGAGAGAGAGAGAGAGAGAGAGAGAGAGAGAGAGAGAGAGAGAGAGAGAGAGAGAGAGAGAGAGAGAGAGAGACAGCAGATAGACAGAAAGACAGCAGATAGATAGATAGATAGATAGACAGACAGACAGCAGATAGATAGATAGATAGATAGACAGACAGACAGACAGCAGATAGATAGATAGATAGATAGACAGACAGACAGACAGCAGATAGATAGATAGAGATAGATAGATAGATAGACAGACAGACAGACAGCAGATAGAGATAGATAGATAGATAGATAGATAGATAGACAGACAGACAGACAGCAGATAGATAGATAGACAGACAGACAGACAGCAGATAGACAGACAGACAGACAGACAGACAGCACCATGGATTGAATAAAATTAGATATGAGAAAAAGAAAGAGAGAAAGAAAGACGAAGATAAAAAATTAACAGAGAGAGAGAGAGAGAGAGAGAGAGAGAGAGAGAGAGAGAGAGAGAGAGAGAGAGAGAGAGAGAGAGAGAGACTGCATATATAAATCTTTAACGTGTATTTATGTGCGTCTGTCTGTCTGTCTATCTGTCTGTCTGTCTGTCAGTCTGTCTATCTGTCTGTCTTAATCTATCGTAAAGAAAAAAGCTAGCATCATTTTCTTTCTTTTTGTTTCTTTATTGTTTTGTTTGTTTTATCGAGAGAGTGTTTGTTTAGATGTTTACTTTGATTGTCTGTCTGTCTGTCTGTCTGATGATGATGATGATGATGATAGAAAGACAAGAAAGAAAATGAACTAAAAATCAATAACGTCATTTTTTTTACCTGTACAAAAATCATGTGTGTGTGTGTGTGTGTGTGTGTGTGTGTGTGTGTGTGTGTGTGTGTGTGTGTGTGTGGAACGTTATGTTTCTCGCTTCCTTCATTCGTTCAAATATACTCTCTCTCTCTCTCTCTCTCTCTCTCTCTCTCTCTCTCTCTCTCTCTAACAAAGACTATTTCATTGCATCAGGATTATATTGAACACTTTTCTATCTATCTAACTGATTAAACAACTAACTATTCTATTGACTATCTTTCTAACTATCTAACAAATTAAACAGCTTTCTTATTAACCACTTATCTATCTATCTATTTATCCATCTATCTGACTGATCAACTAAGTATTCTATTGACCAGTTTTCTATCTATCCATCTATCCATCTATCTGACTGATCAACTAAGTATTCTATTGACCAGTTTTCTATCTATCCATCTATCCATCTATCTGACTGATCAACTAACTATTCTATTGACCAGTTTTCTATCTATCCATCTATCTATCTAACTGACTGATCAACTAAGAATTCTATTGACAACTTTTCTAACTATATAGATAATCAATTAAACAACTATTTCATTATTCACTTTTCTATCTAACTAAATGATTCAATAACTCACTACTTCATTTCGTCAAGATATCAACTCCTTTCCAATCCACCATACAGTAAAGCTAACCAATCAACTAACACTATTTATGATGTACAAAATCAATCCCTATCATTAGACATCCTGATAAGTTGTTCTGATGATAAATGTTCCTTCGATAATACTGCCTCACTTCAAATTAATAGTACAATATGGACAAAACACATCATTAACTTCTTCTTCAGTAGCAGGACACAGTTTTACATATTCATTCTGGTGACTATTTGGTGATTTTATACAGCTTCAGAAACTCATGTGAGGGATTAAAATAGTGAAGACTGTGGCCATCAATCTTCTGTCCTCCATAGATCCTTCCTCACGTGAATAAAATTGTCTAATCATACCCAAAACTCACGGTAAAAATGTGTCATAGTACTGAAGAGATTAGAATAGTGAAGACTGTGGCCATCAATCTTCTGACCTCCATAGACTCTTCCTAATGTAAATAAAATTGTCTAATCAATCCCAAACCACAAGGTAAAAATGCGTCCCAGTACTGAAGGGGTTAAATAGACTTACGAATGAGACAGGTGAGAGTTGGCAAGGTGAAAACAGGACAGTACTAAATAAGGTATAAGATTAACACTCATACATCATTCATTCATTCATTCTTTTCTTTCCTTCAACCATCCACGTAAATGCAGGAATACTGAGTAGGTAGAACAGGTAAGACAGGTGAGAGAGAGAGAGCTGGCAAGGTGAAAGCAAGACGGTATTAGGTAAAGTATAAGATTAACCCACATATTCATCCTTACTTCACTCATTCCTTCCTTTCCTTACAATTAGACACAAATTAAATAAACCAGAAATATTGACAAGTTAGAGCAAGTTGGCATGGTGAAAACAGGACAGAATCAAGAATAGTATGATAAAAACACACTTATAAATCTTTACTGTACTCATTCCTTCTTCTTTTCTTTCATTAGATACAAAGACACTACAAAGAGAGAGGTGAGAGAGAGAGGGCAAGGTGAAGACAAGCCAGTATTAGGTAAGGTATAAGATGAACACACACACACACATACATCCTTACTTCACTCATTCCTTCCTCTTTCCTTTCAATCAGATACAAATGAAATAAACCAGAAATATTGACAGATTAGAGTGACTTGGAAAGGTGAAAAAAGGACAGTATTAGTTAAAGCACAAGATTAACACACTCATAAATCTTTACTGTACTCATTCCTTCATATTTCCTTCTATCAAAGTAAAAAATATACATATAAAACAAATAAAAATAAACTATATATTCCTCCCATCCTTCTTTCCTTCGTCATTCTCAAGTGTACAAGGGAAGGAATGACCACATATTCCTTCACCGTCTCGTATTCTTCATGAGAGAGCGCCAAGCAGCAATGCACAGAGGCGACCAGGAATACTGTAACGTGACTCTTATTTGTACTGTTTATTGTGTTTATTTATTCTATGACACAAAAGAAAAAATAGTTAAAATTTGTGGGAAAAAAATATATAGTAATTTTTTTTACCTGCACATCCATTTTTTTTTTTCGTCTTCTCAATAATACATAAAACTTGCATTCTTTTCTATAACTTGATCCTAACCTAACTTAACCTAACCTAGCTTAAACTCCCTCTCCCTCTCTCTCCCTCACCCCCACCCCCACCCCCTTGTATAGTTAACCTAACCTTACATTCCTCATTTTTTCCTTTCGTCTTCTCAAGGATACATAGAACTTAAATTCTTTCCTATTTGATCTTAACCTAACCTAACTTAAACTCCTCCCGCTCTCCCTCACCCCCCACCCCATTGTACAGTAACCTAACCTAACTTAATCTAACTTACATTATCCCCCTCTCTCTTGCAACCCCCCCCTTTCCCCTTGTAGAGTTAACCTAAGACAACCTAATCTAACCTAATTTGAACCAACCTCTCTCTCTTTCTCTCTCTCTCTCTCTGCGATAATTTTCAAGGACCACAGAGACAATTAGCCGAGTTCTAAAGAGCATTTTTCCCATTGAGGATGCAGAAAACTCGTTACTCGTTAACATGTCACTGGAATTACAGAAACACCCTTAAAAACCAGTGTCACTTCAACTTGAGGTCTTTGAAAACAGTGAAGATGCGGCGTCTCTCTCTCTCTCTCTCTCTCTCTCTCTCTCTCTCTCCTGCAGTAGACCCATCCAATAGGCAGGTTTCTAGAAGGTGTCTCCTGGTGTTCCCAAGGGTAAGCCAGTGTCACCTCCTCCCTTTGTTTAATTCACCTCTCATCGTCTGACCTTTGCCCTGCTGAATCACCCACAACAGAGAGAGAGAGAGAGAGAGAGAGAGAGAGAGAGAGAGAGAGAGAGAGAGAGAGAGAGAGAGAGAGAGAGAGAGAGAGAGAGAGAGAATATGAAGTTGCATTTGATATTCTTTTGTGGTAATGTCTGTCTGTCTGTCTGTCTGTCTCTCTCTCTCTCTCTCTCTCTCTCTCTCTTCTTTAAGTCGTCGTATGCTCACCATCCATAACCTTCAATCTTCCTCCTTCCTCCTCCTCCTCCTCCTTCCTCCTCTTCCCCCTCCTCCTCCTCCTCTTCCTCTTCCTCCTTCCTCCTCCTCCTCCTCCTCTTCCTGCACGCTTCACTCCTTCGCCAATAATGTAACACAGGTTGATCACATGTATAACTGTATCCACACTACATCTTACACTTACATGTTGCCTGTC
This sequence comes from Portunus trituberculatus, assembly GCF_017591435.1. Taxonomy (NCBI): domain Eukaryota; kingdom Metazoa; phylum Arthropoda; class Malacostraca; order Decapoda; family Portunidae; genus Portunus; species Portunus trituberculatus. The sequence continues at coordinate 3,604,989 of NC_059257.1, read as the reverse complement.
AGTGGTAGTTACTCGTTATAGCGGGGTTTTGCCAAGGGGTTCTCGCTGTTCTGGTATTAACTTGAGATTTACTCGTGGTGAGGCTACAGATGTTTTCAAGGGTGTTTTTTGTGGTTCTAGAGGATTTAATAAGGTTTCCACGGTATCGACTGGAGAATACTGTCTTTTCTTTTTTATGAAGGGATTAGAACCAGCCATGGGAAAAAAAGAGGAAAAGATTATATATAAAAAAGGCCTACTTGTGATGGCTCGCTACAAAGAGAAAAACGTCAGCCAAATCTTGCGAGGCTGCAGTGTTTTCAAGGATGTTTTTTTGTAGTTCTAGGGAGATTAAAAAGTTTTCTACGGTACTGACTGGAGAAAAACGGTCCTGAGAATCTTGTGGGGAGGCTACAGCGTTCTCAAGGGTGTTTGTGTGGTTCTAGGGAGATTAAAAAGGTTTCTACGGTACTGACTGGAGAAAAACTGTCCTAAGAATCTTGTGGGAGGCTACAGTGTTCTCAAGGGTGTTTGTGTGGTTCTAGGGAAGGATTAAGCCCTTGAGTAACATGACGCGTTTCCATGTCCATTCTGGTTACAATTTAGTGATTCTATACAGCTTCAGAAACTCATGTTGGGGATTCAAATAGTGAAAACTGTGGCCATTAATCTTCTGACCTCCATAGACCGTTCCTAATGTTAATAAAATGGTTTAATGACACCCAAAACTCAAGGTACAAATTGTGTCCCAGTACTGAAGGGTTAATAAGGTCGTGATCAACCTCTTCAGTACTGGGACGCATTTTTACCACGAGTTTTGAGTGCGATTAAACCATTATATTTACATCACGAAGGGTCTATGAGGGTTAAAAGATTAATGGCCCGTTAAAATTTGAGGGAAAAAATACATGGTAATTTTTTTAAGTGTACATTTCTCATTTTTTCCCTTCGTCTTCTCAAGGGATAAATAAAACTTGCATTCTTTTCTATAACTTGATCCTAACCTAACTTAACCTAACCTAAGTTTCTGAAGCTGTAACCAGAATGAATATGGAAACGCGGCGTGGGTCTGAAAGGGTTAACCGGAGAAACTGTTGAGAATCTTGTGGTGAGGGCGCAATGGTGTTTTTAAGGGTGTTTTTGTGGTTCTAGAGGAATTAATAAGATTTCTATGTTATTTACTGGAGGAAATGTCTTCTAACTACCTTTGAAACTATTGTAATACGAGAATATGAATGTTTTGGTGGTTCTTGTGAGTGTTGACAATATTAATACGTTAACGAGTAAAACTGTCTTGAAATCTTGTAGTGAGGCTGTAATAAAGTGTTTCCAAGGGTGTCTCTGTGGTTCTAGAGAGAGATCAATACGGTTTCTATGATATCAGCTGGAGAAAACTGTCTTAAGAGTCTTGTGGTGAGGTGGCAGTAGTGTGTTTTCTAGGGTGTTTTGTGGTTCTAGTGGGAGATTAACAAGGTTTCTATTTCATTAACTGGAGAAACTGTCTTGAGAATTTTGAGATTGAGACTAAAGTGTTTTCAAGGGTGCTTTTGTGATTCTAGTTGAAAGGTTAACAATATTTCTGTTATAAACTAGAGAAAACTGTCTTGAGAATCTTATGGTGATGCTATTTTTGTGGTTCTTGAGGCATGAACAAGATTTCTACGTGGTTAAAAAGAGAAAACTGTCTTGTGCCTTGGAAACTATTGAGAGTGTTTTGGTGGTTCTAGTGAGCGCTGACAATATATTACTACATTAACTAGAGTAAAACTGTCTTGAAATCTTGTAGTGAGGCGGTAATAAAGTGTTTTGAAGGGTGTCTTTGTGGTTTTAGTTGAAGGTTAACAATATCTCTCTGTTATGAACTAGAGAAAACTGTCTTGTGCCTTTGAAACTTGTGATAGGAGAATATGAGTGTTTTGGTGATTCTAGTGAGAGCTGACAATATCACTACATTATCGAGTAAAACTGTCTTGGAATCTTGTAGTAAGGCTCCAATAAAGTGTTTTCAAGGGTGTCTTTGTGGTTATTGCGAGGGATCAATACGGTTTCTATGATATTACCTGGACAAACTGCCTTAAGAGTCTTGTGAGTGAAGCTACAGCAGTGTCTTCAAGGGGTTCTGAGGTTCAAGTGAAAGATTAACAAGATTTCTGTCATTAAATAGAAAAAAAAAAAAAAAAATGGTTTAAAAATCTTGTGGGCATTTAAAAGTAACTGTGGGCATTTAAGAGTAACTGTGAGCATTTAAAAAGTAACTGGGCATTTAAAGGTAACTGTGAGCATTTAAAGGTAACTGTGAGCATTTAAAGGTAACTGTGAGCATTTAAAGTAACTGTGGATATTTTAAAGGTAATTATGGGCATTTAAAAGTAGCTGTGGGCATTTAAAAGTAATAATTGTGAGCATTTAAAGTAACTGTGGACATTTAAAAGTAATTACGGCATTTAAAAGTAACTGTGAGCATTTAAAAGTAACTGTGAGCATTTAAAGTAACTGTGGGCATTTAAAAGTAGTTTGTGTTTTTTTTTTTTTTCTTCTTTTGTATGGTTGTAGTAAGTGATTTGTACATTTGTTACGAGAAAAACACTCTTGAGGATACCCGAGGTGAGAGACTACAGCGTTTTCATTATGTACGTGGCTGCAGCGAGAGAGGCTAACAAGGTTTCTATATTAGTTACAGGAAATACACTCTTAAAAACCCGGCTACTCATTGACAAGTAATCGTGGTGGTGAAAAAACAAAGCAAAAAGAATGAATAAAGCTGAATAAAGAAGAACGATCAATATGTAAATAAATAATAGGTGTTTTAATGGTTCTACAGAGAGAGATTGACAAGATTTCTAGCTACCGAAGAGAGAGAGAGAGAGAGAGCAAGGCTATTTATATCAAACTCCCTCTACACCCCACACATAAAAAAAGGAGTACAAATCAAGAAGGCTTCAATTCTTTTTCCATGTCACAGAACAAAAAGAAAAAGAAAAAGAAAAGAAAACATTAGAGAACCTTCAATACATCCATCAATCTGTCTGTCTGTCTGTCTGTCTGTCTCTGTCTGTCTGTCTGCCTGTCTGTCTGTCTGTCCACCAAACAATTAATCAGTAAATCCACGTCATATTAAGAGCTTTAAAAATATTCTGCCAAAATAAACAATAATAATAATAATAATAATAATAATAATAATAATAATTCAGTACTTTCACATTAAGAGAGAGAGAGAGAGAGAGAGAGAGAGAGAGAGAGAGAGAGAGAGAGAGAGAGAGAGAGAGAGAGAGAGAGAGAGAGAGAGAGAGAGAGAGCCAGAAATAGAGTAAATAAGAGAGAGAGAGAGAGAGAGAGAGAGAGAGAGAGAGAGAGAGAGAGAGAGAGAGAGAGAGAGAGAGAGAGAGAGAGAGAGAGAGAGAGAGAGAGAGAGAGAGAGAGAGAGAGAGAATGCAAGACGTGAAATCAGAGAAAAGAGAATACGAAAATAACAGAGAGAGAGAGAGAGAGAGAGAGAGAGAGAGAGAGAGAGAGAGAGAGAGAAGATCCAATTTGTGGTTTTAGTTTCAACCTTCTCCTTTATTTCTCTTACTATCATAATTTCTCTCTCTCTCTCTCTCTCTCACATGTAAAAGGGAATTCAAAAGCTATATAAAGAACATAGTAAGGTTCTAAAGGGTTTCTAATATTTAAATTTATCTAATGCTCTTTAAAGATAAATAATGGTTTCTAATAGTAGTTAATAGGTTTCTAAGGGTGTTTAACTATATATATATATATATATATATATATATATATATATATATATATATATATATATATATATATATACCATTTTAAAGGTTTCTAAAGGGTATTCAAGCTTTCTAGTTACTTAAGGAATAAGATATGTAAGGGTTATTGTTTTCTAATGGTATTCTAAAGGCAAGTGTTTTCTAATGGTTTTCTAAAGGTTAGTGTTTTATAATGGTTTTCTAAAGGTGTTTTATAATGGTTTTCTAGATGTAATGGTTTCTAATGGTTTCCTAAAGGTAGAGGCTTTCCTAATGGTTTTCTAAAGGTAAGTGTTTTATAATGGTTTTCTAGATGTAATGGTTTCTAATGGTTTCCTAAAGGTAGAGGCTTTCCTAATGGTTTTCTAAAGGTAAGGGTTTCTGACGTTTTCTAAGGGTAAGGGTTTCTCTAATAATTTTCTAGAGATAATGGTTTCTAATGGTTTACTAATGGTTTTCTAAAAGGAATGTTTCTAGTGGTTTTATAAAGGTATATTTCTAATGGTTTTCTAAAGGTAAGTGTTTCTAATGGTTTGCTAAATGTGGTGGTTTCTAATGGTTTACTAATGGCAGACGTTTTTCTAATGAGTTTCTAAAGGTAAGGGTTTCTAATTGTTTTCTAAAGGTAAAGGTTTCTAATGGTTTTCTAAAGATAAGGGTTTCTAATGGTTTGCTAAAGGTAAAGGTTTCTATGGGTTAACTAATGGCAGAGGGTTTTTTAAGTTTTCTAAAGGTAAGAGCTTATCTAATGGTTTTCTAAAGATAAGGGTTTCTAATGGTTTACTAATGGCAGAAGTATTTTTCTAATGGTTTTCTAAAGGTAAGGGTTTCTACAGGTTTTCTAATGGTAAGGATTTCTAATTGTTTTCTAAAGGTAAGGAGTTTATCTAATGGTTTTCTAAAGGCAATAGTTTCTAATGGCTTACTAAATGCAGAAGTATATCTAATGGTTTTCTAAGGATAAGGGTTTCTAGTTGCTTTCTAAAGGTAAGGATTTTTTAATGGTTTTTCTAAATATGAAGGTTTCTGAGAATGTAAAGGCGTGTTTTCTAATGGTTAAGAGTTAGGGTTAAGGGGAGGAGCGGGGAGGAGGGAGGGTAAGGGAGAGAGAACAACGCTTTTATCCATTATTAGTGTTCAGTCTTGCTTAGGTACACACACACATTCTCTCTCTCTCTCTCTCTCTCTCTCTCTCCGTTACGTCACATCGCCTTTTTAAACATTCCTTCTCCACTGTAATATTAACACGAGGCAAATTTTGAAAGGTCGCAGAGAGAGAGAGAGAGAGAGAGAGAGAGAGAGAGAGAGAGAGAGAGAGAGAGAGAGAGAGAGAGAGAGAGAGAGATATAAAACCTCCAATAATAATAATAATAATAATAATAATAATAATAATAATAATAATAATAATAATAGTAAGAAAAATTTTTTGAGAGTGGTGCAGCATACAGAGAGAGAGAGAGAGAGAGAGAGAGAGAGAGAGAGAGAGAGAGAGAGAGAGAGAGAGAGAGAGAGAGAGAGAGAGAGAGAGAGAGACTTGGCACCACTGCACTAATGACTGAGTGAAGCGGCAACCACGCATCACCTACCCAATCAATAAGACCGTCCTCTACACATCACCCATCCAAACTCCACCACATCGTATTTCCTCTATATACCGAACCCCGAGCACACAGAGGGGTACGATATAGCGAGGGACATAACGAAGGGCTCTCTATCCCCTACATTTACTCCCTACAAGCCCCCTACACTATCAGGGACGAGGGGGCGCAGGACGAAAGGAAAGTGGCAAGAGACGAAGGGTTTTGGGAAGTGTAGCGCTGTCTGGCATCTCTCCCGGTGGTGGTGGTGGTGGTGGTGGTGGTGGTGGTAGTGGTGGGTTATAAGGTACA
>NC_059257.1:3564369-3594369 GCF_017591435.1 Portunus trituberculatus | reverse complement strand
TCCGGCAGATATACTTACATTACTGCTAGTGGTGTAATTTGATCTTTTCTCTATCAATCTATCTTAAACTTAAACACACACGTGGTTATTCCATACTCCAAACACCAGAGCAGATTACACTTCAGTTCCAATCAAGCATACAGTGATAATAGCGCTAACCAATCCTATATGGTCACCCCCCACCCCCTTGAAGCCTCCTCCTCTTCTTCTTTAGACCTGTGACGTTTGAATTCGCTCCCTGTCTCTCTCGTTTCACCGTCTATAAAACCATTTGACTAACTCTTAAGTAAATATGTTTCCATGTGGTTTATTATATTCCTGTCATTGTCTTTGTCACCTGTAAGTCCTAATACCGTTCTGATCCCTCTGTTTTCCCTCTACTTTCCCTCCCCACATTCTTCCCTGCGATTCTTACTGCTGTAGAATTTCAATAGTTCCCGCCAAAACTCGATAGAACGGGACCGCTATACGAGTGAGAGAAGACGGTGTATTTGAAGGCAAACACGTGTATATCCCCGGCGTGAGAGAAAACGGGGCTATACATCGCAGACACGTGTATTTTGACGAGCATGAGAGAAAACCGAGCCTTCAAAGGTGGACTCGTGTATTTGACCGCAGCGTGACAGAAAACGGGTAGGAGCGTGATGATCCTCTTTGCTTTCAGTCCCACATAGAAAACGATGCCTTGAGTCCAGGGAAAACGGGCTCAACACTTGGGGAACTTGCATATTCAACACGATTTTACTTATTTACTTGATTTTTTGAGAGCAAGGGGGAAGATATTCATTTATTTACCTTCATTATTATTTACTTAACTCCATCGTGACACACAACTCACAGAAACAAGCAAAGGAACAAGTAATATTATTTTTTGTGACACTAGAGTTCAATTTAAAATACAGGAATTATATAGTGGATTAATTTATTCACTCACCTGTCGTCCATTTTTTTTTTTTTCCTAATGAATTGTGTACACTTGGCTGAAGAACACTGACAGGTTTGTAGAAGTGAACATTGATACAAATACAAACACGTGACAGTAATAGTAGTAGTAGTAGTAGTAGTAGTAGTAGTAGTAGTAGTAGTAGTAGTAGTAGTAGTAGTATACATAGAAAAGAAGAAAAATAAGAAGAAGAAGAAGAAGAAGAAGAAGAAGAAGAAGAAGAAGAAGAAGAAGAAGAAGAAGAAGAAGAAGAAGAAGAAGAAGAAGAAGAAGAAGAAGAAGAAGAAGAAGAAGAAGAAAGAAGAAAGAAGAAGAAGAAAGTAGTAGTAGTAGTAGTAGTAGTAGTAGTAGTAGTAGTAGTAGTAGTAGTAGTAGTAGTAGTAGTAGTAGTAGTAGCAGCAGCAGTAACATACAAGACAGCAGCAACAACAGCAGCAGCAGCAGCAGCAGTAGTAGCACCACCACCACCACCACCACCAGACATACATACCCACAAGGGACAAGAAGGAAGGCTTGACAAGTTCACACCACTCACCTCCTGGAAAAAGAGCCACACAGAACACAGGGTCAGGACACGGACAAGAACCACACACACACACACACACACACACACACACACACACACACACACACATGATCATAACAAAGCAATGTCTAAAATCAGTGAAGACATAATATAAAGTACAGATTATAATGTGTGTGTGTGTGTGTGTGTGTGTGTGTGTGTGTGTGTGTGTGTGTGTGTGTGTGTGTGTGATATTCTCTACTCACTCAATATCTAGCAAAGAAATGTTTGTGGTAATAACTATTGTTGTGGTGGTGGTGGTGGTGATCAGCTAGTTCTTTCAATGGTGTTTAATTAATCTCTCCTTAACCCCTTCAGTACCATGCCACATTTCCATCTGGCCAAGGACAACAAAAACCATTAAACAAACAATCCCCCTTAGATGTCAGTCCCCGAGGAGGTTTGAAAGAGTTAGCCAAAAGAATATGATAAATCTGTTGAAACTTCCCTCTTCAGTGAGTTCAGGTCACAGGAAGGTGGAAACACAGAAGCAGGCAGGGAGTTCCAGAGTGTGCCAGGGAGAGGGATGAATGATTGAGAGTACTGGTTAACTCTTGCATTAAAAAGTCAGCAAAAAAGAAAGGAAAAAAAAATGGGATAAATGTATTGAAACCTCCCCTTCAATGACTTCAGGAAGGTGGAAACACAGAAACAGACAGGGAGTTCCAGAGCACACTTCACTAACAATACCTGGCTCCACACACACCCAGCCTTCAGAATGAGTAACACAGGTGAGACAGGGAATGCAGTGGCAGTATGAGGAATGCGATTGATGTGCCAGGGTGGATGTGACACTTCTAACACACTGAGGCTGTACTTACAAGGCTGGTGAAGAGTATAGGTGTGGGATGGTGACTGAGGTGAATAGGAAGATGATGATTCAGTGAGGATATGAGACAAGAGGCAAGGCAGAAACAGGGAATAAGAGAGGGTAGGCTACAGTATAAGATGACAAACAAAGAGTTACATTAATAGAGAAAAATAGATTAAGAATATGAGAGGGAGAGAAGAAGTTAATAGAGACAGACTATGTAAGGATATGAGAGGGACAACAGAGAGTAAGCTACAGAGAAAGAGTTACACTGATAGAAAGATAGACAGATTAAGTGACGATACGAGAGACAGAGATGGAAGGGAAAGGATGGGAACAAGGTGACAGAAGAGTTATATTGATAGAGAGAGACACAGATTAATTAAGGATATGAGAGACAGAGACACAGAAGGGAAAGGAAGGGTACAAGGTGACAGAGAAAGAGTTAAGTTAGATAGAGAGACAGACAGATGAAGTAAGGAAATGAGAGACAGAGACAGGGAAGGGAAAGGACGGGTAGAAGGTGACAGGGAAAAAGTTATACTGGATAGATAGATAGACAGATTAAGTGACGATGCAAGCAGAGAATAGAAGACTACAATTCAAGGTGACAGATAAAGAGTTATACTGATAGAGAGATAGGCAGGTTAAATGAGGATATGACAGGGGCAGGAGAGGCTACAGTATTAGATGACTGAGAAAGAGTTAGGTTAGATAGACTCAACTTCATTAAAGAGGGAGGGTTCAAGACATGTCCCTGTCCACTGGCTAATTCTATCGACTCTATAAGGAGACTGGTAAATGAGTGGGCCTTTTTTCTTTATATTTTTGTTCTCCTCCTTTATATATATATAAAAAAAAAAAGTGCAGAGACAGAGAGAGACAGAGAGGAACAGAGGAAGGGAAGGGAAGGGTACAAGATAACAGAGAAAGCATTATGTTAGATTAGACAGGAAGACAGACAGCTTACGTAGACATCACAGAGACAGGAAGAAGGTGTGAGAGGAAGGACAAGTGAAGGAAGACTAAAACATAAACTCTGGTGTAGTGAGAGGAGCAGAGGAGGAATATAAGGACTGGGTAACAAGACAGAGAGGTAATACTTGTAGTTAAATGAGTTACTGAGTGTAAGTGAAGAGAATTGCTAATGAGATACTTTTAAGGAGGAAGACATAAGCCATTCACTGTAAGCCATCACTAGCCTGGTTTATCACAAAACACTCCTTCACTGCTGGCTTAGTGGAGGATAATGTCAAATATTTCATCTGTCATGGCTACACAGTCCCACATTAACCACCTTCAGTACTGGGATTAGACCATTTTTATTGGCATTAGGAAGGGTCTATAGAGCAAAGAAGGTTAATGGCCAGTCTTCACTATTTTAACCCCTTCAGTACTGGGACGCATTTTTACTTTGAGAATTGTGTACCATTAGACCATTTTTATTGACATTAGGAAGGGTCTATGGAGCGAAGAAGGTTAATGGCCAGTCTTCACTATTTTAACCCCTTCAGTACTGGGACGCATTTTTACCTTGAGATTTGTGTACAATTGGACCATCTTATTAACATTAGGAAGGGTTTATGGAGGACAGAAAGATTAATGGCCACAGTCCTCACTATTTTAATACATGAATTTCTGAAATCACAAGATATTAACCAGAATCAATATGATGAACTTAACCTGACCAGCTGTGTAAAGTAAAGTGAATGATTAATAATGATGGCTAAGTCTTAGAGGAGGAAGCCATTCATTGTAAGCCATCACCTGCCTGGCTTACTACAAAACACTCCTTAATTCTTCTTTCACAGCTGCACAGTCCCACATTAACCTGATCACCTGTGCATGACTTGTATTCTGAAACGCTCTGCTCTTCCACCACCACTACTCTCCAAAGGCTCCAGTTAAAAAATAGTTGTGTTTTTAATCCCTTCAGTACCATGACGAGATTCCATATTCATTCTGGTTACTATTTGGTGATTCTATACAGCTTCAGAAACTCATGTGGGGGATTAAAATAGTGAAGATTATGGCTATTAATCCTCTAACCTCCATAGACACTTCCTAATGTCAATAAAATGGTCTAATTGTACACAAATCTCAAGGTAAATATGTGTCCCAGTACTGAAGAATTAAGAGTATTTCTATTGTTCTGGTAATAGGATGGCAAGATTTCTAGTTTATCATAAGTAAGGCCTGTCTTGAAAACCTTGGGCCGCCGTGGTACAGTGGAACCATGCGTGCTTTGGGGTCCGAGGGGTCTCCAAGCGCACTGGTTCGAATCCTGTCCACGGTCCGAGTGTAGGTTGGGCTTCCTCACTCGGAGCGACGGTTTCCTAGCGGGTGGGCTTTGAGATAGGAGGTACCACAAAAAGTATCACCTTCAGCCCAGAAATTCCCGTGAAAAGCCAACATGGTGTAAATAAAAAAATGAATAAATAAATAAAAGTTGTCTCTGTGGCCTTGGAAAATTGTTGTGAAGGTCAAGGTGTTTCTGAACACTGCCATATGTGAGATGCGAGTGACTGATGATGCCTGGTAAGTCTTTGAGGAAGAAGCCATTCATTGTAAGCCATCACCTGCCTGGGCAGCCTGGCTTATTGCAAAACACTCCTTCAATGCTGGCTTAGTGGAGGGAAGCACTAATAATGTCTCTTCCATGGCCACAGTGGCTTAAGACCTGTGGCATTCCTCACCACTCCTGCCCTAATGGTGATGACAACAACAACACACCACCAACACTGTTTCCTCAAGCCACACACAACACAACACTCACACTGCCTTCTATCTTCACACCACCACCACCACCACCACCACCAGTGGGCCAAACACAGTGTGGTGCAGCCCTGGACAATCACAGAACTGCTCCATCACTCACTGCCTATTTAGTCTGTCCGTGACCCATTCCGTGTGTGTGTGTGTGTGTGTGTGTGTGTGTGTGTGTGTGTGTGTGTGTGTGTGTGTGGGACACTCACCCCTGGTCGATGCGGTCCATGGGTCCCAGCTGGCCCATCATGGGGTGGGGTCCTGGTCCGTGCATGGGGCCGTGCATGGGTCCGTGCATGGGAGGGCCCCCTGGTGGTCCCCCTGGCCCAAACGGTGGGCCCCCCGGTCCGAAGGGTCCTCCCGGCCCAGTGAAGCCTGGCCCGCCCGGCCCCGGGAATGGTCCCGGGTGTCCCGGGGGTCCGTTGATGATCTGTGCATGTTGCTGTGGCCCCAGCATGGCCATGGTGCTGTTGGGGCCGTTCATGTGGGGGCCGGTGGGGGTGGGGCTGCTGTAGTTAGAGGAGCAAGGGAAGGGCATGGCAGAGGGCATTGGCCCCCCCAAGCTGGTGGGGGCCATGCTGGTGGGGGGACCCCCACCAGGTGCCCCAGGGAAGGGGGAGGGACCCCCGGGGCCTGGAGTGGAGGCATTGGAAGGGGCAGGGGAGCCAGGGAAGGGGACAGAGGGGGGGCCGGAGGTGGGGGGCCCCGAGAAGCTGTTGGGAGGCGTGTTGAAGGGTTGAGGGCCACCAGGGCCCTGGGGGAAAGGGGTGGGATTGGTAGAGGGGCCGGGGAGGCCGGTTCAGCGTGGGGCCCGGGGGGTTGAAGGTGGGGGTGGACGGCCCTGAGAAGGTGTTTGGGGTGGGAGGGTTGGGGAACCCCGAGGGACCGATGGAGGGGGGCCCGTGGGGCTCTGAGGAGGGGGGTCCTGGGGGGCCCTTCCAGCCGAGACTTGCTGGCTCAGCCTCCAGGGTGGCGACGCCTCACACACTGGCACCACACACTCGGCAGCCTGCGGGGACAAAAGACCACCATCACCACCACTGCCACCAACACCAACACACACACACACACACACACACATACTGAAGAAGAAAAAGGAAGGATCTGATAAGGCTAATCTGTTTTGCAGTGGACACAGGACAAACAAGCCATGACACACACACACACACACACACACACACACACACACACACACACACACACACACACACACACAGGACAGACAGACACATTACTGGGCTTATCTCACTTCCTGCACACCACACACCACTCTTACCCTAGACAAAAAGACAATAAAATAATAATAAAATAAATAAATACACAAATAAATAAATAAATAAATAAATAAATAAATAAATAAATGAAAACACTCATCACTAACACTCCATACACTGACACACACATACAAACAAACACACAGAATATACTCCATACATACAAACATTCATAAAGCTACTATTCCCTTTCTCTCACTCCACATACAGTATTCATAAATGCCTAACAAACACACAAACATTCATAAAGCTAGGAGTATGTTCTTCTTCTCACTCCACATACAAGTAACTCTTGATTTAAGCATGTTTAATTTACGCATTTTTGTTAATATGACCAAAAAAAAATAATTAATCAAATTTGCGTGATTGGTTTATTTATACACGATTTTGACCACATCCCACATCCATTCTATTATCTATTGTTTCTTAGGAGAATTACAAGTTTGTTTTACGTGAAATTTGAAATACTCGATGCCTCTTGGAACGCATCTATTGTGTAAATTGAGAGTTCCCTGTACATAACTTCTCAACACAATTACGAGCATCCTTTCCATCCATTTATTCATTTCCCAACACAATTACTGCTGACTACTCTAAAATGGCTCCTGGGTCTGGGTCTCAGTGTGTCCTGGAGAGTGTGTGGTTATCAGATCTTGAGGAAAACCATAGTCTGTCCTTGTCAACAGAAAACAAGTATCATTCACATCAAATCAATTACATCATCAATAAGCTACAATATGTTTAGAACCCAGGAGGTATTTTAAAATAGACTACAGCATCCTTTCCATCCATTTATTTATTCATTTCTAGGTGTTGAGATGAAGGTAAGCACGATATTCCCCACAAAAGACGCCCAATCAGATTATCTCTTCATTCACACCACTGCTGGGAATTTAAAGGGGAGAGGCATTGGAAAGCAGAGTATGGAAAGAAAGATGGAAGGATTTTGATAAGATTACCAACATATTCACCACTTAAGGAACACAATCACATCCTCTCTTAACCCTTTCAGTACTATGACGTGTTTCTATATTCATTCTGCTTACTATTTGGTGATCCTATAAAGCTTCAGAAACTTTGTGGGGGATTTAAATAGTGAAGACTGTGGCCATTAATCTTCTGACCTCTATAGATCCTTCCTAATGTCAATAAAATGGTTTGATGGTACATAAATTTCAAGGTAAAAATGTGTTCCTGTACTGAAGGGGTTAAATAATGAAGACTGTGACCCTTAATCTTCTGATTTCTACACACTAATATAAATAAAATTATCTAATCATACACAAATTTCAAGGTATAAATATGTCCCAGTACTGAAGAGGTTAAAATAGTGAAGACTGTGGCCATTATTTTTCTGACCTCCATAGACCCTTCCTAGTGTCAATAAAATGGTCTAATGGTGCACAAATTTCACAGTAAAAATGTGTCCCAGTACTGAAGGGATTAACTCCTTCACCCACACTCCTGTTTTGCCAGCCCACCCCATGTACTGTCCCAGCTCTGTACCCCATCATTATCATGGCTTTAAAGGGCATATACTTTCACAATGACGCAAAAAATGAACTGGTAAGACTTTCTGAGCGATCACTATACTCTCCATGAGAAGCACCTAGCACACACTCAGAGCCAGACTCAGAAAGTGGTGAGTAGTGAGTGCAAGAGTGGCAGGGCAGGAACAAACAGTGGTGCTACAGTCCTGCCTTCCATGCACACCAGGCAGCCACTAACTCACTGCCTGCCTGCCTGCCTGCTGAATGCTCCTGCCAGACAAACAGCCAATCAGTCAGTCAGTCAGTCAGTCAGTCATTCATTCTGCCAGCCAGCCAGTCAGTCAGTCAGTCATTCAGCCAGCCAGCCAGCCTTGAGATGCATAGATGTGGCATGACAGTCAGTGCTTTCCTCGACTGATTGAGGGCAGAGCTTCATTGTGTCTCCAGTACTTAGTGCCACTACCCAAACAAACCATAAAACTACACCACAATATCCCCTAACTAACCACACTCTCAAACAACAGAGTCTCCCGTGCTCTGGATGTGATAGTTTGTTGTACATACAAGTGTTAATATGCTTCATTCAACAGTAAATTTGCTCAATTACTGGTGAAAAATAAGTAAGTGAAAACCCTCATATGCCACGAATGATGCTGTTAGGAGGGAGGGAGGGAGGGGAGGAAGGAAGGAAGGAAGGAAGGAAGGAAGGAAGAAAGAAAGAAAGAAAGAAAGAAAGAAAGAAAGAAAGAAAGAAAGAATGAATGAAAGAAAGAGAAAGAAAAAAGAAAGAAATAAGAAAGAAAGGAATAAAGGAAGAAAAAAGAAAGAAAAAGAAAAAAGGAAAGAAAGAAAGAAAGGAAAGGAAGGAAGGAATGAATGAAGGAAGGAAGGAAAGACATACTGATGATAACTGAGGAAGGAATGAAAATTCACAAAGCAAAGAGACGAAAAGTAAATAAACGAAAGAAGAACATGAAGAATAAGATAAGGTGATAAATTTTGAAGAGGCAAATAAAATAAAATAAAAAATAAATGAACAAAAAGAAATAAATAAACAAAACAAATAAATGAAAAAAATAAATAGATGAAGAGAGAGAGAGAAAGAAAGAACAAAATATATGGAAATTGAAAACCTTTAAAGATGAGAGGCAGAAAGGTAAATGATAAAGGTAACACTTAAAAAGGCAGACAGGTGACAGGTGAAACAGACTAACGAGAGAAAGGTGAAATAATAAAGGCAGGACTAGGATAGACAGACAGGTGAGAGGAAACAAATGAGAGGCAGAGGTAAATGATAAAAGGTAAGACTAAGAAAGGTAGACGAGTAAGGGGAAAAGAATAACGAGGAGAAGGCAAAATAATAAAAATAAGATAAAAACAAGACTAGGAAAGAAAGATAGGTAAGAGGCAAACAGAGTAACGATAGGAAGAGAAGTAAATAACAAAGGTAAGACTAAAAAGGTAGACAAAAAGGAGGAAAAGAATAACGAGAAGGAGAAAGGTAAATAATAATAAGACTAGGACTAAGATAAATAGGTAAGAGGCAGAGTAAAGATAGGAAGAAAGATAACACAGGAGGAACAAATGAATTACTCACACCACAGCAAGGAATTAAGTGCAAGAGAAGGAGGAAACAAAAATAAGGAGTTTTACAGCAAGGAGCGACCTTTTTTATTTCCTTGGAGTGAAAAGTATATGGACATTTTCTTTTACTTTTTTTTTATTTAGGATGAGAATGAGGTTAAAAATAAGTTGCTGTTTTTTTTAGGGTGAGAATAAGTTGTTGTTGGTGTTGTTTTTGTAGGGTGGCAAATTTAGAGTTGTTTTTTAGGGTGAGCATAATTTTTTTGCTTTTTAGGGTGAGATTAATAGTTTTTTCTTAAGGGTGACAAATATAGAGAGGAGTTTTGCTTTTTAGGGTGAGAATAAGTTTTTTTAGGGTGACAATAATAGTTTTTTTTTCTTAGGGTGACAAGTATTGAGAAGAGTTTTGCTTTTTAGGGTGAGAATAATAGTTTTTTTTTTCTTAGGGTGACAAGTAGCTATAGAGAAGTTTTTTTTTAGGGTGAGAATAATGTTGTTGTTTTTTTTTCTTAGGGTGACAAGTATTGAGAAGAGTTGTTTTTCTTAGGGTGACAAGTTTAGAGGAGAGTTTTGTTTTTTAAGGTGAGAATAAGTATTTTTCTTAGGGTGACAAATATTGAGAGGAGTTTTGCTTTTATAGGTGAGAATAATGTTTTTTTCCTTAGGGTGACAAGTATTGAGAAGTTTTTATATATTTTTAGGGTGAAAAAGATAAGAGATTTTTCTTAGGGTGAGTTTTTTTTGCCTTCCCTTTATCATTTACTTTCATTTCTATCATTATTCTGCGTTTCTTAGTGTTGCCTTTATGATTTTTCTTTCCAAACCTAATGCAACTCAATATAAAGTAATCCAAGCTCAACCCAAACTTACCCTAACATCCTAACCTGACCTAACCTGACCTAACTTTAACCTAATGTGACTTTAAGCAAACCTAACTGAACCTAACCTAACCTAACTGAACCTAACATGATTTTAACCTAACCAAACCTAACCTAACTGAACCTGACCTAACAGACAGTCTTTACACACACGAGACACAGAAACGTACATAACAAACACAAAACGCACACGACCAACTGAGTGATGCGTACATGATGCAAACAAACACCACACACACATGATGACTAAAGCGTACACAGAGAAAGACCGCCACATGTACATAACAAAGAAGCGTACACAAACCTCAGACGCACACAAAGAGCCGTGCTTACATGACAAATATCACACACACACACACACACACACACACACACACACACACACACACACACACACACACACACTACAAGTCACAAAAACACAGTAAACTTTAAAAACACATAAAAAAATAATAAATAAAAACACCAAAAGCAAAATAAAGAATCAAGTATCAAATTTTTTACCTAAATAATGAAAAAAAAAAAATAATAATAATAATAAATAAAACAAAAAGAAAAGAAAAAAGATTAGCATGAACAAAACTCAAAACAAAGATAAAAGAAAGAAAACAAAAAGAAAATAAAAAAGGCTGGGACCAAGAAAATAAATAAATAAATAGATAAATAAAAAAAAAAAAAAAAAAAAAATAGACAGGTGAGAGACAAACAGTAATCAATCACACCAGGTAAGGACAGGTAAGGTATGGTCAATTAATTACATCCCAGGTGACATCAGACCAAAACAATGCCAAAACAAGACCAGGTGTTAATTAATTCAAGGCAGGTGTGGTGAGAAAGCATACCTGGTGAGCCAAAACAGGTGTAATAAGTGTGTTAACCCTTTCAGTACTGGGGCACAATTTTACCTTGAGATTTCTGCATGATTAGACCATTCTATTGACAGTGGAAGGGTTAATGGCCACATTCTTCATTATTTTAACCTCTTTCAATACTGGGACACATTTTTACCTTGAAATTTGTGCATAATTAGACCATCTTACTGACATTAGGAAGGGTCTATGTAGAGCAGATGATTAATGGCACCTTTACCTTGAAATTTGTGCACGATTAGACCATTTTATTGACATTAGGAAGGGTCTATGGAGGTCAGAACATTGATGGCCACAGTCTTCACTATTTTAACCCCCTTCAGTACCGGGATGCATTTTTTACCTTGAAATTTATGTATGATTAGACCATTTTATTGACATTAGGATGGATTTATGGAGGTCAGAAGATTAATGGCCACAGTCTTCACAATTCTAATCCCCCACATGAGTTTTTGAAGCTGTATAAAACCACCAAATAGTAAGCAGAATGAATATAGAGACTCATCATGGTACTGAAGGAGTTAATCAATCAAGAGGCTTCAGACCAGGTGAGTTAATTAGAGTGTCATGTCAAGGTGAGAATGTAAGTTTATGAGCAAGACAGTGTTACCAGTCAAATACAGGTGAGAGTGAGATAAAGGTGAGGGGAGGCAGGTAAGTGTGCTAATTAAACTATAACTTGCACCAGGTGAGAGGGCCAAATAAGGGAAGACAGGTGTGCTAATTACTTATATTCACCAGGTAAGATGAAGAAAAGAAAAGATAAAAAGAAGAAAAGGAAGACAGGTAAATGTTAATCAATCTCTTATCTTAACCAGGTAAGAAAGGAAAAAGAAAAGAAAAAATGTTATCTACATCAGGTAAGAAGGAGGAAAGAAAAGAAAAAAGGGAAAAAAAGAAGAAAAGAAGACAGGTAAATGTCATCTTAACCAGGCAAGAAAGGAAAAAAGAAGAAAATGTTATCTGCACCAGGTAAGAGGAAGAAAAAATAAAAAAAAAGAAGAGGAAAAAATAAAAATTATCTATACCAGGTAAGAGAAAAAGAAAGGAAAAGAAGAGGAAAAATAAAAGTTATCAATACCAGGAAGAGGATGAAAAAAGAAGGAAAAAAGGAAAATAGGAAAAAAACTAATCTCTAATAGGTAAGAAAGAGGAAAAAGTGTTCTAATTAGGTATCTGTCCACCAGGTAAGGAAGACAGGTAAGAGTAGTGATGAGTCATTGTACACCAGGTAACACAGGCAGGTGGACAGACAGGTGTGGTAGCTAACTCTTCACTGCGACATGGACAATTCACAACATTAACACTAACACACACAATCTTTCTAACTCACAACACTAACACATACAATCTTTCTAACTCAACACTAACACTAACACACACAGTCTTTCTAACTCAACACTAACACTAACACACACAGTCTTTCTAACTCACAACACTAAAACTAACATACAATATTTTTCACTCACAACACTAACACTAACACACATCTTTCTAACCATCCACAAGCAAAAAACAAAAAAACAAAATAAAGGAATACATTTTATAGTTTCTAACCATTTATAGTGTTTACAGCCATCCTTAACCCATTCAGTACCATCATGTGTTCTCTTATTCATTCTGCTTACTATTTGGTGATTTCATACAGCTTCAGAAACTCATGGGGATTAAAATAGTGAAGACTGACCATTAATCTTCTGACCTCCATAGACCCTTCCTAATGTCAATAAAATAGTCTAATCACAGCCAAACTCAAGGTAAAAATGCATCGCAGTTCTGAAGGGGCTAAGAGGGGAAAAAAAAGGTCTTAAGTGTTTAGTAATTAAGGGAAGATGTCAAATAGCAGTGAAAGCATTAAGTAATCATAACCAGGTAACATTAAGAAGGCAATGATAAGCAGGACAGATAACAACATTCACATCACAACACTAAAGGAAATACTGAACATGGGATCTTTGTAACCATCCAAGACAAAACAAAGAATAGGTTTACAAAATAGAATCAAAGAGAATAACAATTTTTAAGCCATACAGTAATTAGAGACAGCCATTAAGAAAAAAGAAAATCTATGAGAATTTAGTAATTAAGGAAAGATTTCAAATAGCAGTGAAAGCTTTATTAGAATAGAATAGAAGAGAGGGGAAAAGAATAGAACAGAATAGAAAAAAAGAGAAGAGAACAGAAGAGAACAGAGAGGAAAAGAATAGAAGAGAAGAGAAGAAAAGAAAATAGAATAGAAGAGAAGATAAAAGAAGAGAATAAAAAAATAAGAATAGAACAGAATAGAATAGAGAAGAATAGCACTGTCAAACTAGTACAATGTTGACAGCTGACCATTAAAGAAAAAAATGTTTGAGTGCTTAATAATTACAGAAAGATGTCAAATAACAGTGAAAGCATTAATCATCCATAACCAGGTCACATTAACGAGGCAATGAAGAGCAGGACAGGTGGGAGCAATATTCACATCATTAGAAAAAGAAAAATGTCAGTGTGTTTATCAATTAAGGAAAGATGTCATATGGCAGTGAAAACATTGTTAGAACAGAATAAAATAAGGAATAGCAATGTCAAACCAGTGCAATGTTGAGAGCTGAACCATTAAAGAAACAGTGTGAGTGTGTTTAGTAATTAAGGAAAGATGTCAAATAGCAGTGAAAGCATTAATCATCCATAAGCAGGTAACATCAGCATACCAAAGATAAGCAGGACAGGTAGAAGCAGTATTCACATCATTACGAAAAATAAAAATGTGTTTGGCAATTAAGAAAAGATATCATATAAGCAAAGAAGGCATTAATTATCCATAACCAGGTAACATTAATGAGGCAATGAAGAGCAGGACAGGTAGAAGCAATATTCACATCATCAAAAATAAATAAAAAATGTTTGAGTGTTTAATAATTAAGGAAAGATGTAGTATAGCAGTGAAAGCATCAACTAGTCACAACCAGGTAACATCAGCACACCTATCATAAGCAGGACAGGATAGAAGCAATATTCACACCACAAAAAGAAAAAGTCTGGATGTTTATTGATTAAGAAAGATGTCATATGAGCAGTGAAAGTGTTAATAAAATACAAGAACAATTTTCAGCCAGTACAACATTCAGAGTTAACCATTAAAAAAACAAAGTATGGTTGTGTTTAGTGATTAACCCCTTCACTACCATGTAATTAAGAAAAGATGTCATTTAACCTAACCTAACTTAGTACAACATTTTGAGTTAACCCTTAAAGAAACAAAGTGTGGGTGTGTTTAGTACCTGACCATTCAGTACCATGTTATTACAAAAAGACGTCATTCAACCTAACCTCACCAAACCTAAAGTGTTAATAAAATCCAGGAACAATACCCAACCAGTACAACATTGAGTTAACCCTTAAAGATACAAAGAGTGGGTGTGTTTAGTGATTAACCCTTCAGTACCATGACGCATTTCCATATTAATTCTGCTTACTATTTTGCAATTTTATACAGCTTCGGAAACTCATGTGGGGATTAAAATAGTGAAGCCTGTGGCCATTATTGTCACCTCCATAGTTCATAATATCAATAGAATCATATAATCGTACCCAAAACTCATGGAGAGAGAGAGAGAGAGAGAGAGAGAGAGAGAGAGAGAGAGAGAGAGAGAGAGAGAGAGAGAGAGAGAGAGAGAGAGAGAGAGAGAGAGAGAAATAAATAAATAAAAAGCATTCCCATATTGAAGAGTTTAGGAAAGATGTCGAATATTGAAAGCATTGATTACCCCATAGCCAGGTAACATTAACGAGGCAATGATGAGCAGGACAGGTAAGAGCAGGAGATTTAGTATACCACGATGCTGAAGAACGGAAAACAATCGTAATAATAAAAAAAAGAACAGCATTATGAACACAAAGAATACCAACACATTGCTAAATATTCTGTCTCTGTCCTGAATCTGTGCTATTAATCTGCCACGGTTAATTAATCTCTTTGTATCTGAAATTAAACCTTATCAAGCTTGACCCTTTTAGTACCAGGACACATTTTCATATTCATTCTGTTTACTATTTGGTAAATTGATACAGCTTCAGAAACTTATGTGGTGATTAAAATAGCGAAGACTGGCCATTAATCTTCTGACCTCCGCAGATCCTTCCTAATGTCAATAAAAACTCAAGGTAAAAATGTGTCCCAGTACTGAAGGGGTTAAAATAGTGAAGACTGTGGCCATTAATCTTCTGACCACCATTGACCCTTCCTAACGTCAATAAAATGGTCTAATCGTACACAAGTCCCAAGGTAAAAATGTGTCCCAGTCTTGAAGGAGTTAAAATAGTGATGTCTCTGGCCATTAATCTCCTGCTCTCCATAGACCCTTTGTAAAGTTAATAAAATCATCTAATTACACCCAAAACTCGTGGTAAAAATGCATCCCAGTACTGAAGAGGTCAACTCAGCATTTCTTGTCTTACACTGGCTACTGCCCCAGAGGATGTATACTGTAAGCAACATCAAGATATTAATCTGTACAAAAAAATTACATAAACATTTAATATCAATTGGACCTTTCTTTTTAACCCCTTCAGCACTGGGACACATTTTTATCGAGGATTTGTGTACCATTAGACCATTTTATTGACATTAGGAAGGGTCTATGGGGGGGTAGAAGATTAATGGCCACAGTCTTCACTATTTCAACTCCTTCAATACTGGGACACATTTTTACCTTGAAATTTGTGTACCATTAGACCATTTTATTGACATTAGGAAGGGTCTATGGGGGGGTTAGAAAATTAATGGCCACAGTCTTCATTATTTTACTCCCCACATGAGTTTCCGAAACTGTACACAATCACCAAACAGTAAGCAGAATGAATATGGAAACTCGTCATGGTACTCAACTGGTTAATTTGTACAGGAAAAGTTACATAAACATTTTAAATCATCTGCTGGATCTTTCTTATGCATTCTTGTTGCTCTTGGCCAGTCACACTCCTACATGGAAAATACAGAGGATAAATGAATAAGAAGGTAAATAGGTGAGCAAAACGGGTAACTGTGAGAATCAAATAAGATGTGGAAGCAGTGTGAAGGATGTGTGAGGTGGAGAGGACTCATGACAGTGTGGAGGATGTGTGAGGTGGAGAGGACTCATGACAGTGTGGAGGATGTGTGAGGTGGAGAGGACTCATGACAGTGTGGAGGATGTGAGACTCATGACAGTGTGGAGGATGTGTGAGGTGGAGAGCAGTGGGATGGCCAGAAAGGACTCATGACAGTGTGGAGGATGTGTGAGGTGGAAAGCAGTGGGATGACCAGAAAAGACTTGAGTGACAGTGTGGAGGGTGTGTGAGGTGGAGGGCAGCAGGATGGCCAAAAAGATTCAAAGACAGTGTAGAAATCTGACGTGTTTAAATATGACCATAGAAAACACCTGGTAAGACTATAGAAGACCCAAGACAAGACTAACCAACACCTGGAGAATGTGAGAGATGCAGAGACAAGTGGGAGGAGCAAATATACTCTAGTCATTGTAGAAAAACATGAGGTATTTGCACATCACCACAGAAAACACTATAGAAGACCAAGACAAGACTAACCAACACTAAGAGACAGTAAGGAGAATGTGAGAGAAGCAGAGACAAGCAGGAAAACCCAAAATAACCTGGTGATTATTGAAAGACATGAGGTATTTGCACATCACCACAGAAAACACTTGGTGACATTGTAAAGACCCAAGACAAGACTAACCAACAGCAAGAGATAGTAAGGAGAGTGTTAGAAAAGTAGAGATGAACAGAAATGCCAAAAAAGACTTAGTGAGGGCAGAAAAACATGAGGTATTTGCACATGACTACAAAAAATACCTGGTGACATTACATAAGACCCAAGACAACACCAACCAACACCTGGAGACTACACGGACAATGTGAGAAAAGCAGAGGCAAGTACTGAAACCTAAAATAACCTAGCAATTGAAGGAAAAACATGAGGTATTTGAACATCATAGAAATTAGCACTGTATAAGACCCCAAGACAAGACCAAACAACACTAAGAGACAGTAGGAAGAATATTAGATAAGCAGAGGTAAACAAAAACACCAAGAACGCTCTAATGATTCCTGAAAGACATGAGATATTTGAACATCATAGAAATTACCTTGTAGCACTGTATAACACCCAGACAACACTAAGAGACAGTAAGATTATTAGACAAGCAGAGATAAACAAAAACACCACAAACGCTCTAGTGATTCCTGAAAGACGTGAGGTATTTGCACGTCATAGAAATTACCCGCTATCTCACTGTTGGAAAAGAGAGAAAGTGAAGTGAAGCAAGTGTGGAGTGTGCAACATTAAAAGAGAAGAGAAGAGAGGCAAGACTGAGATATTTTGGACATGTGAAGAGGAGAAATGAAGAGAAAGTGAAGAAGGCAATGATGATACCAGTCTTTATTATGTAAGAGAGGAAAACTGGCCAAGGACAACAAAAAATAATAAAAAAGACCCACTCAGTTGCCAGTCCCCTTACAGATCTAAAAGGCTTATCCAGAAGACAGGGATAAATGTCTTGAAATCTCCCTCTTAAATGAAGGCAAGTCATAGGAAGCTGGAAATAGAGACACAGGCAGGGAGTTCCAGGGATGAGTGTGGGTGGACAGAATATAAGATGGAAGGATATGCTGGAGAGTGACATGAATACACAGACTGCAACAAGAGGAGGCAATGGATAGGAAAAGATAGAAGTAGTTAACTAGAGTGGTTGACCTTACCACAGTGGGAATAAGGTCGTACGAAGAAGAAGAAGAACAAGAAAATGAAAGAGAAGAAGAGAAAAAGACAAAGCAGAAGAAAAATGAAAAAAGAAAAACACGAAGAAAAGAACAACAACAATAACAACATGAACAAGAAGATGAAGAAAAAGAAAAAGAAAAAAGACGAAAAAAGAAAAAGAAAAAGAAAAAGAAGACTGCATAAGACTTAAGACAAGACTAAACAACACCAGGAAACAGTAAGAATGAATTGAGTGAAGTGAACCCAGCCAGCCAACAACGACCTTGATAAGACATGAGGCACTTGAACATGTCCACAAAGATGACCTGGTGACAGTGTGGAGGCCCTGACATACTGATAAAGACCCAAGACAACACTTAACAACACATGCACACAGTAAAGAAGTGAGTGACAGATCAATAAACACACACACACACACACACACACACACACACACACACACACACACACACACACACACACACACACACTTCCAAAACATATCTAAACACACTGAAACCTAATTAAATCTTCCTAAAACACTCAAAACACACAGAAACATCACAGAAACACCAAAAAAAGGACATACAAACACACTCTTCTAAAACATATTCAAACACACTAAAATATATCAAAAAACTTCCCAAAACACTAAAAAAAATACACTTAAACACTGCCACAGCCTCCCAAACACTGCTACATCCTCTCAAACACTGCCACAGCCTCCCAAACACTGCTACATCCCAAACATCCTCTCTAAACACTGCATCCTCTCAAACACTGCAGCCTCCCAAACACTGCTACAGCCTCTCAAATACTGCTACACCCTCTCAAACACTGCCACACCCTTCCAAACACTGCCACAGCCTCCTAAACACTGCTACACCCTCCCAAACACTGCCACACCTCCCAAACACTGCCTCCCAAACACTGCCACTCCCAAACACTGCTACACCCTCCCAAACACTGCCACACCTCCCAAACACTGCCACAGCCTCCCAAACACTGCAAACACTGCACACCTCCCAAACACTGCCACACCTCCCAAACACACCTCCCAAACACTGCCACAGCCTCCCAAACACTGCCACAGCCTCCCAAACACTGCACACCTCTCAAACACTGCCACACCTCTCAAACACTGCCACACCCTCCCAAACACTGCTACACCCTCCCAAACACTGCTACACCCTCTCAAACACTGCCACAGCCTCCCAAACACTGCCACAGCCTCCCAAACACTGCCACACCCTCCCAAACACTGCCACAGCCTCCCAAACACTGCCACACCTCCCAAACACTGCCACCCTCCCAAACACTGCCACACCTCTCAAACACTGCCACAGCCTCCCAAACACTGCCACACCTCCCAAACCTCCCAAACACTGCCACAGCCTCCCAAACACTCTCAAACACTGCCACACCCACTCAAACACTGCTCCCAAACACTGCTACACCCTCTCAAACACTGCCACAACCTCCCAAACACTGCCACACCCTCCCAAACACTACTACACCCTCCCAAACACTGCCACACCCTCCCAAAAAATGTACTTCCATCAGCAATTTCAATATCTTATAGTTTTATGGATTTTTTGTGTGTTTTTGCGTCATTATCATCGCACAATACGTCACCTGGGGCAACACAACAGTATAGAGCTTCACCATCCCTCACTATTAACTACACCAAAAATGCATAAAACATGAATAAACTAAACTTTTATCCCTAATTTTTGCAAGACTATATACAGTTTTGCTTTTTGTGTTGTTTATGTAATTATTACCCAAAAATTGATGATAAATGGCAAGATAATGCTTCACCATCACTCACTATTAAGTTTAACCTCAAAAATACACGAAAATATGAATAAACTAGACTTTTATACCTAAATTTTGCAAGGCTACATATTTTCAAGTTTTTTCTAGTGTTGATGTCATTATTATCCCTAAATTGATGATAAAATGGCAATATAACGCTTCACCATCACTCACTATTAAGTTTAACCCAAAAAATGCACAAAATATGAATAAACTAGATTTTCATACCTAAATTTTGCAAGAATACATATTTTCCAGCTATTATTAGTGTTGCCGATGTCATTATTATTGCTTCACCATCCCTCACTATTAACTTCAACCCAAAAAAATACACAAAATAAAAATCAGCTAAACTTTTGTCCCTATATTTAGCAAGAACGTATAAATTATCCAGTTTTTTTTCTGTTGATGGCAATATTACCCCTAAATTGACGATATAAGGCAAGATAATGTTTCACCATTGCTCAATTTTATCTGTAACCCCAAAAAATACACAAAATATCAATAAACTAGAATTTCACATCTAAATTTTGTGACTCGTAGTGTTTCCCTGCATTCTTTAGTGTTGGCGATGTCACCATTACCCCAACAATACATCATACAGTGCAATACAAAGCTTCACAATCATTCACTATCAACTTCAATCACATATACACTAAATACAAAATTATGAGAGAGAGAGAGAGAGAGAGAGAGAGAGAGAGAGAGAGAGAGAGAGAGAGAGAGAGAGAGAGAGAGAGAGAGAGAGAGAGAGAGAGAGAGAGAGAGAGAGAGAGAGAGAGAGGAAAATGAAGAGAGAGAGAGAGAGAGAGAGAGAGAGAGAGAGAGAGAGAGAGAGAGAGAGAGAGAGAGAGAGAGAGAGAGAGAGAGAGAGAGAGAGAGAGAGAGAGAGAGAGAACTTATGTAGGAAAATGAAGGAAAATAAGAGTACATAATGAGGAGAGAGAGAGAGAGAGAGAGAGAGAGAGAGAGAGAGAGAGAGAGAGAGAGAGAGAGAGAGAGAGAGAGAGAGAGAGAGAGAGAGAGAGAGAGAGAGAGAGAGAGGTAAACTTCCGCCCTTAAATTTTGCAACTTAACATATTTCCCTGCTATCTTTAGTGTTCCCGATGTCATTATTATCGGCAAATACATCATAAAAGGCAAGACAATGCTTCACCATCAGTCACTATTAATATTACCCAAAACACACACAAAACACAAAATAAAATAAACTTTCATATTTAAATTTTGCAACTCTAAGTATTTCCCTGCTATTTCTAGTGTTGCCGATGTCATTATTATTGCTTCACCATCGCTCACTATTAATATTAACCAAAATATACACAAAATATGAACAAACTAAGCTTTCATAACTAAATTTTGCAAGTCTATATATTCCCTGCTTTCTTTAATGTTGCCACTGTCATTGTTATCCTTTAAATATATCATACAGGGCAATATAATGCTTCACCATCATTCACTATTAAATTTAACTAAAAAATACACAAATATATGAATAAACTAGACTTTCATACCTATATTTTGCAACTCTATGTATTTTTCAGCTATTTTTAGTGTTGTCAGTGTCATTATTATTGCTTAACCATCATTCACTATCAAATTTAACTAAAAATACACAAATATATGAATAAACTAAACTTTCATTCATAAATTTTGCAAGACTATATATTTTCCAGCTATTTTTAGTGTTGCCAGTGTCATTATTATTGCTTCACCATCACTCACTATCAAATTTAACTAAAAAAATACTCAAAAATGAAATATGAATAAACTATCATACCTAAATTTTCCTGCACTATATATTCCTTTTTAATTCTAGTGTTGCCGATGTCATTATTATCGCACAATACATCATACAGGGCAATATGAAGGTTCACCATCACTCACAATCAGCAACACCCACAGTTAACACCATCACTTCACCACATCACCACAAAACAAAACACACTCCAAACTTTCACCCTCTGTACAGTAACATAGAACTGACAACTGGTTTTTAGAATTAATGACTATTTTTGGTTTGTCTTCCCCTGGTCTGTCTGCCACAAAGACACCACAAACACTCTTCACAATTCCTCCATGTAAACTTCACCTAAAAGTTTGCTACAATGGTGAAGACAAGGCCAGAGTGCTTAACCTAACCTAATTGTAAACCAACCCAAACAAACCTACAGTCTGTCTGCTCTAAAATGGCTCCTGGATTTCAAACACATTGTAGTTTATTGATAACATAATTGATTTGATGGGAATAATACTTGTTTTCTGATCAACGCACTTATGACAAGGACAAGCTCACGGTTTGCCTCAAGATCTGACAGCCACGCACTCCCTGGGGCACCATTCAGACTGAGACCCGGGAGGTATTCTAGAGTAGTGTATGTGTTGGTTAAAGTTAATAGTGAATGATAGTGAAGCTTTAATTACCTGTCTACTATTAAATGGCTCCTGGATTTCAAACACATTGTAGTTTATTGATAATGTAATTGATTTGATGTGAATAATACTTGTTTTCTGTTGACAGCTCACGGTTTGCCTCAAGATCTGACAACCACGCACTCCCTGGACACCATTCACACTGAGACCCGGGAGACACTTTAAGGTAGTGTATGTTTTGGTTAAAGTTAATAGTGAGTGATAGTGAAGCTTTATATTACCTTATATGACATATTAGGTGATGATAATGACACGAGATAGAAAAATAGCAAAACTATCAAAACCTAGCCTAGCCTCACCTATTTTATTATTTTTTTAACATAACCTGTCACCTAATGTAACCGACACACAACCTTAACCTACCCTAACGGAAACTGTAACCTAATCTCACCTAACTTATTCCCCCCTCCCCCCTTTTGCTGTTGCCCTTGGATGATTTTCACCTCTTACATAAAAAAGAAAGAAAGAACTGTAAAGCTTGGTTTAGGTTAGGTTAGGATACAGGATAGGATAGGTTAGGTTAGGTTAGGTTAAGTTAAGAATAGGATTGGTTAGGTTAGGTTAAGAAATAGCATAAGTTAGGTTAAGAATAGGATAGGATGGGTTAGGTTAGGTTAGATTAGGTTTAGGATTAAGATTAGGATAGGTTAGGTTAGGATAGCTTTAGTTAGGTTAGTTTTAAGTGGAGTAAGGTTAGACTAGCTTAGGTTAGGAGTACGGTAGGTTAGGTTAGGTTTTTTTTCTATTCACGTCATTATTGTGTTGAATGTAAAAGTCACAGTAGTATTCGTTCACACCATTATCATATTAAAAGTACAAGTGTCACAATACAGCTTCACCATCCCTCACTATAAAGTTGACCAAAGAATTCACTATAACCATACCACAAACATCAACTTTCCTACCAAAACACTCAAAACACTATACTTTCCTTCCCTGCTTGTTTCCCTGTTATCTCCGTTGTTATCACCTAAAATACAGAAAAAACAAGAATAACAACACTTGATCACCTTTCACTATCAATTTCACCCTAAAACAAGTCGCCATAACATCAAAAAATCTAAATAAATAAATAAATATCAACTTTCACACACAATATACCTAAAAACAAAAATATAACAAACTGAAATAAAAAAAATCCCAAATCTATAAATAAAAATGCCAAAAGTCACCATATAACTAATAACAATAATAATAACCAAAAAAAATCCTTGCCATGACTTCAAGAAAAGCTAAATAAATGTAAACTTTCACCCAAACAGTCATAACACCATCATTTCACCATTACTCACGCCACCATCACCACCAGCACACCACACAGGGAACACAAACTCATCACCATCCACCACTATCAATTTCACCAATAAAGAACTTGACATTACATTAAAAAAAAAGGATGAAACAGGAAACTTTCACCTAAACAGAATCATAATAACGCCATTTTACCGTTATTTTTCACGTTCCTCACGTCACTATCACCACCAGCACGTCACAGAGGGGAACACAAACTCATCACCATCCTTCACTATCAATTTCACCACAAAAGACACCAAAGCAAAACCACAAACTGCAAAAAAGTCAACACCACTGTCATTTCACCATCATTTCTCCCATTAGTCATGTCACTATCACCACCAGCACATCATAGAAGGGAGGCAAACTCATCACCATCCATTCATTATCTATTTCATCCCAAAAGACGCCATAGCAACACCACAAACTGCAAAAATCTCAACACCACCAGTCCACCACTGTCATTTCACCATTATTTCCCCCATTACTCATGTCACTATCATCACCAGAACATGACAGAAGAGAAACCAACTCATCACCATCCTTCACTGTCGATTTCATCCCAAAAGACGCCATAGCAACACCACAAACTGCAAAAAGTCAACACCACCAGTTCACCACCGTCATTTTACCGTTAATTTTCCCGTTACTCACGTCACTATCACCACCAGCACATCACAGAAGAGAATCCAACTCATCACCATCCTTCACTATCAATTTCACCAAAAAAGACGCCATAGCAACACCACAAACTGCAAAAAAGTCAACACCACTAATGTACCACCATCCCAAAATACTCCTATGAGCTACCACCACCCTGACACACTCCAGTATTTTCCTCTTTATTTCCCTGTTTTCCCCTCTTTTTCCCCCTTTCCCTTGCTCTCCCTACGTAACTCAGCCCACTCTTTCCTCCTGCAGGGTCGGCGAAGGGGGAAACCACGTTCTTTTAGGGGAAAATGAGGAAAAATACGGTTTGTTTACCTCGCCGGTTGTTATCGTCACAAAGACAGACAAGTGAACCTCGCCTTGCGCAGAGAGAGAGAGAGAGAGAGAGAGAGAGAGAGAGAGAGAGAGAGAGAGAGAGAGAGAGAGAGAGAGAGAGAGAGAGAGAGAGAGAGAGAGAGAGAAAATAAGGAAAAGAGAGAGAGAGAGAGAGAGAGAGAGAGAAGAGAGAGAGAGAGAGAGAGAGAGAGAGAGAGAGAGAGAGAGAGAGAGAGAGAGAGAGAGAGGAAAACTTATGTAGGAAAATAAACGAAAATAAGGAAGAGAGAGAGAGAGAGAGAGAGAGAGAGAGAGAGAGAGAGAGAGAGAGAGAGAGAGAGAGAGAGAGAGAGAGAGAGAGGAAATATTAGATAACAAAAAGGGAAACAGCGTAGATAATATGATAAAGAGAATTAGATAGAGAGAATGAAACTTTTAGTGAATGGAGAAAAGGAAGAATACAAAATGAAAAGAAAGTTTTAAAGAAAGAAAAAAAAATCAGGTAACAAGTGAGAAAGTAAAGATAATAAAGAAAATGTAAGAATAGGAAGACATAGAAGGAAAATTGTGATAAAAAAGAGGAAACTAAGGGAAAGTAGAAAATAATTTACTATAGCGATGTAGGGAAGGAAAAAAAGAAAAAGTAAAGAAAAATATAGATGGATGAAGACGAAAAAAAAGTTAGAAAAGTAATAGAAAAGAAAGAAAAAAAAGAATAGACGAAATAAATGGGGAAAAAAACAAATATACAAAGAAATAAAGATGGATGGAGAAGACGAAAAAAAAAATGAAAAGTAATACAGAAGAGAAAAAAAAAAAAAGAATGAACGAAATAAGTGGGAAAAAATGAGAATAAATCAAAATAACAAAAAAAAATGAGAGTATGAAAAGTAGGTAGCGTATATGTAAAGTAGGACAAAATTAAACAAGAGTAAGGTTATGAATTTTGAAAGGAGAAAAAGTGGATGAAGAGAGGAAGGAAAGAGGAAATATGTGGAAACTGAAAACCCTTAAAGATGAGAGGGTGAAAAGGAAAAATAATACAGAAGGAAGGAAGGACGGAAGGAAGGAAAAAGTAAAAGTAAACAATGATGAAAGGAAAGGTGAAAGGGGGAAAAAAAGGAATGAAGGAAAGAGGGAAGGAAAGTAAATATCAAAACTTTACAAATTGAGATGGAAAAGAAAGGAAAACGAGTGAAAAAGGTGTAGGTAGGTAGATAATAAGACCTTAAAGAGTAACACCGATAAAGATAGGAAAAAAAGATAAACCATTGACACTTTAAAGATACAAAGAAAAGAAGGAAAGAATTAAGATTAAGAATGCAATAATGTAGATGATAAAAAAAACAATAATGATACAAATAACACATATATATATATATATATATATATATATATATATATATATATATATATATATATATATATATATATATATATATATATAAAGAAAAAACTCGATAAAAAAAAAAAATTGATAAACATGTACTATGGAAACTTTAAATACAGTTAAAAGAAGGAAGAATAGTTAGAAATTAATATTGTATTTGATATAAACTTCAATAAAAATAGATAAAAATGCATACAGAGAAAAACAATGATAAAAATAAACTGAGAGATAATTAACTTATAAAAAAAAAGACATTTGTAATTACCGACAAAATTTCCTTCACTTTTTTTTTCACAGTGGCACGAATTGTTTTTGTTCAGGTTTCATCATCACGTTTTCTTCAAGCACTTGTATAACGATGACACAATATCACGGCAAAATGTCATGCGCGAATAACCTTTCTGAAAACTTTCCACCACTAATAACACAACTTTCTCCTGCACCAATGACGATAATACATGCCGAGTACGTAGCATAAACTTTCAAACCCAAATGTCACACACACACACACACACACACACACACACACACACACACACACACACACACACACACCACGGTCATGACAGGAAGTTTGGTAATGCACTGTTGAGGCTGAGGTGCGGGCGGCCCGGTGGGGTGTTTCTGGCTGGCGGCGCGGCACCCAGATCAAGCACAGCGGTGAGTGTGTCCACAACACCTCACACATCCTAAATTACCTCCTGCCGCCACCCACACGCCCTCCCGCCCTCCCGCGCCACTGGCCTCACGCACACGCCACACGCACACGCCTCACGCACGCACACGCACCCCGGGGTGGCGTGGGGCACGGAGGGAAAAGAGCGATTTGGCGGATGCTTGGAAAAAAATACCGGTGTGGCAACTATGGTGGGGACGATGTGGTCGCTTGCCTCAACCCCAGCGGGTCACAATCAATATCCAAGACTCTGCACACTCGATATTCACACCACCGGGCCACCCCACCCCCCGGCCCGGCCTGGGGGGGTGGTAACAGACTCCCAGGGGGCCACAGTGCCGGAGGTCAGCGCCGAGATGACACTAACCGGGCGTGGAGGGCAGTGCCGCGGCGGCTACCCGGAGAGGTCTTTCCCCCAGACCGGTCCAGGGATGACAAACATGCTGGCTCTCTCTCGCTCTCACTCTCGCTCTCTCTTTCTCTCTCTCTCTCTCGCGCGCTACCACAGTGACCAGTTTGCCTAATTTTATCATTCATGTACACAGGGCGGCCACTTACACCTCGCCGCGACTCACTGTGGGGGAAGGGCGCGGGCTGCTGTGGTGCAGGCGGGGCCACGGCCAGGCGGGCGGCACTACATCGCTGCTGGGCACGGCGGGCCAGCGGGGCACGTAATGCACACGGCACTTTATAAACACTCCATAAAAACCTCTTGAATGACAGGTGTTGCTGGTGCTGCTGCTGAATCCAGAAGGCTGCTGGGTTGCCGATTAATGTTTACGTAGGGCGGGAGGAGGAGAGCTGCTGCTGCTGCTGCTACTGGTGCAGGAGGGAGGCGGTGCAGGGGAGGTGGAGGTGGAGGCAGCCGGGCGCGGTGGTGGCGGCTCCCGCACGCCATAAGACAAAACTGGAGCGACACTTTCGCTCTGGCTCGGCCCACAACCTAATTACCGGTCCACTCGGGCAGCCGCTCCCTCCAGCTGGGTGTTGAGCCCCGTGGAGTTACCCTCAACCTGCCCCCGCCTTGTGCCTCGCCACTCACGCCCCTGCACGCCGCCCGCCACTCAACACACGCCCAAAACAATAATGAAAACGCAGAATCCACCCGGAAAAAGACATCAGAAGCCTGGTTGAAAGTTTTGCAGTAGCCGGCAACTAAAGAGAGCAGTGTTGCCCCATCCTCCGGCCGCCGGCTAAACTCTGTGACGTTGGCAGTTGTAGCCAGACGCCACATCTCAGCCAGGCAGGCGGTGGTGGTGGTGGTGGTGGGTGTCCCTGGCATGAAAACTACGTGTCTATGGGGACATTTCACTCAATACACCGCCATGGCCACACCGCCCACTGCCGCCGCCACCACCACCACCACCTGGCACCTACCCATGCCCACCACCACCCCTGCCCATGCCATGACGCACGAGATGACCTCACAGCCCTCATGCATACACGCACTTACACATGCAACACGCACATACAAGGACACACACACACACACACACACACACACACACACACACACACACACACGGACATTATACAAATAAAAAGAGAGGGAAAAAGAGTAAGTGGGGTAGAGGGAGGGAGAGAAAGGAGGGAAAGGAAAGAGAGAGAAGAGAAGAGAGGATAGAGAGGAGAGGAGAGAGGGAAAACTGGGTGTGTCCGTTTCATATAAAATAAACCCATCGATTTGCACGAAAGTTTTTTGGCGTTGTTGGGCTGAGCTGCAAATGAAATGCATGGTGGTGGTGATGTTCCCTGATCTCCCCCATCCCACACGCCCAATCATCCCCCCCACCACCACCACTACGAAGGCCCCCAACACACCAAGCACGTCATCCTTACGAAAACTATCATCCTCTCTACATTTATCTCTCTAACAATGTAGTACGGCCATTAAGTTCGCCATTATGCATGATTAGATAAACTCCAAAACAACCACTTTCGCTCTGGCATGTGTGAGAGTCCTGAGGGAGAGCGGGAGAGGGAGAGAGAGGAGAGGAGAGGGAGGGATGAGAGGCTAGTGGTATCTGGCAACTGTGGTAGCCATGTTTCCCTCAGGAGTTGACGTTTCCCAGACTGTTCTGTACTCCACCCAGCGTCACTCAAGCTCTCTCTCTCTCTCTCTCTCTCTCTCAGCTGCATGAACGCCACATAATCCAAGTATCCAAATGAACTTTTACTTATATACTTAACGTGTCAATACGCACTTAAAACACCAGAAAAAAAAGTCAATGAACTTATACAGAGAGAGAGAGAGAGAGAGAGAGAGAGAGAGAGAGAGAGAGTTGCATTAATTTTCATACGAGTAGCAAGTGTTAGTGACCGGTCTCATACGCTCTCTCTCTCTCTCTCTCTCTCTCTCTCTCTCTCAGGACAGTACCACCCAAAATCGGTTCCGTGTCTCTCTCATGATAACACTACAAGTAACATTAGCCAGATAAAGTTGCACTGCAGGAGGAGGAGGAGGAGGAGGAGGGGAAATGTAACTATCACATGCTATTACTATCTCTCTCTCTCTCTCTCTGGTTCCTCCCTACCTACCTATCATCTTTACTACTATCTCTTATTTTCCTTCTTTTTACTCTCTCTCTCTCTCTCTCTCTCTCTCTCTCTCTCTCTCTCTGTGTGTGTGTGTGTGTGCTCTTGTGTTTGCTGTTCACGTTGTTGTTGTTGTTGTTGTGATGCTGATGTGAGATAATGATGATGATGATGGTGTTTGTGTTTATATTATTGGTCCTGTTCTCTCTCTCTCTCTCTCTCTCTCTCTCTCTCTCTCTCTCTCTCTCTCTCTCACTCACCCTCTCTCACTCCCTCCTCTCTTTAATGTATCCCTTCCTCTTTTTCCTCCTCCCTCCCTCCCTCTCCTCTCTCTCTCTCTCTCTCTCTCTCTCTCTCTCTCTCTCTCTCTCTCTCTCTCTCTCTCCTCCCTCACCCATTTTCTCCTTCCTCCTCATTTATCCCCTCTCCTATATCTCCTTTTCCTCTCTTTTCCCTCGTATTTCTCTTTCCTCCCTCTCTCTCTTCTCTCTCTACCCTTTCACCCTTTTTCCCTCCCTCCTACTCCTCTTCCACGGTTATCTCATCTATCCCTCTCCTCTCTTCACTATTTCAACCTCATGACGTCATCGCTTCCATGCCACCCTCCCTCCCTTCCTCCCTCTCTCTCTCTCTCTCTCTCTCTCTCTCTCTCTCTCTCTCTCTCTCTCTCTCTCCTCCCGTGTAATTTTCAAGCTTATCCATCCTGCATAGATGTTAATTTGTTGTTCTCAGTGGTTTTGCCGCCTCAATCAACACACACACACACACACACACACACACACACACACACACACACACGGGGAGAGAAAGATCAAAGGCAACACGTTCACGATGGAGGGAAAAAAAGAGTAAAAAATAATAGAATACACGTCATCTGTCCACACACCTTGGAGTAATTAACAGTGTATCTGATCACACACACACACACACACACACACACACACAC
>NC_059257.1:3541869-3556869 GCF_017591435.1 Portunus trituberculatus | reverse complement strand
TAGCGAACATCTGTGGCGCGGGGGGCAGCAGGGCGGCGGCGGAAGGGAGGCGGAGGTCGCGGGAAAAACGAACGGTATGTCCCTGTGGCGCGGAACAATGGAAATAAACGGGACTATTAGCGAGCGGCCCCGGCCAAAGCGTAACATCCCCTATTGATCACGACGGCATAATTTTGCATCCTTAAGCCGAGGGTATGATTCCACGGGGCGAGGGCAGAGGGGAAAAAGAGCCGGGAGACACAGGACACGGGAGGGGAAAAAGAGTGAGCGGGGAGGCCTCTCTCTCTCTCTCTCTCTCTCTCTCTCTCTCTCTCCACTCTCTCTACCTCTCTCCCCTCTCCGGGTCTTGCTGGCATGCGGGTGAGAGTGACGCGCCGTGGTGATGTTACCCAGTCATGCCTGCAGCACCCCCATCTCTCTCTCTCTCTCTCTCTCTCTCTCTCTCTCTCTCTCTCTCTCTCTCTCTCTCTCTCTCTCTCTCTCCACGTAAACAAATTGAATACAAGTAAACTATTCAATTCGCAGCATATACATTACGGGGCGGCTGCAATGAGTGACGGCAGCAGAGAGAGATGTGAATGCGTTTCCAGTTCCGCTTTTGTTTCACTCACCGCGTTCGAAAAAAGTAAATAAATAAAATGTATATGATTATGAATGCAATTGTTTTGATCGAGTTTGCTTTGGATAGCTCGAACACACACACACACACACACACACACACACACACACACGCACACGGATACACACGCACGCACGCACAGAGAGAAACACGGAATATCTATGCTGATTTTTTAAAAGATCTTATCATTTATACATTTCCAGTGCTCGTTTATAATAGTTCAAAAAAATAAAGTGAAATAAAATTAATCGAGATAAACGTATTTCAGTATTTGCGCATTTATGAATGTTTTATTATTAACTTTTTATGTTATTTTATTTTATTTTTTTTTTTGTCAATCTTTCAAACGCGACACATGTTGAATTAATGAGTGCTGGCAGGTGACGGTTCTCTCTCTCTCTCTCTCTCTCTCTCTCTCTCTCTCTCTCTCTCTCTCTCTCTCTCTCTCTCTCTCTGGGGAATATATATGTGACATGATAGTGGTATGTAATGGTGGTGGTGGTGGTGATGGTGACGCATACACCTATATACGCGGTGTGTGCATGTGTGTTTGTGTGTACAGTATATTGTGACATGACAGTGGTGGTGGTGGTGGTGGTGGTGGTGGTGGTGGTGGAAAGGTGCGAGTATATTAACTAAATTGAAATACTGTGGTGGTGGTGGTGGTGGTGGTGGTGGTGGTGGTGGTGGTGGTTAGTATCTATCCACAGAACAATATAATAAATGTAATGCGTGAACTGGACTTAATAACCGTGAAATATGTACACACACACACACACACACACACACACACACACACACACACACACACACACACACAACAGTGAAACAAACACACACACAGATAGGCACACACACACACACACACACACACACACACACACACACACACACACACACACAAGTCATTTAACTGAAAGCAATACAAAATCAATAAAACGCTCAAATGGAACAATAAAATAATGACAAACATGAACAAAAACAGCATTGGCACTCTTAACAATGAAACAATTAAAGGGGATGCAATTACCACGTGATGAAATGCGCCGTAGATTGAAGAGACACGTAATGAAAAGAAATAATAATAACAATAATGAAAAAAAAAAAAAAAAAACAGCCAGCTCGAAAACTCCTATTAGAGATTCGCTTCATCTGATAATGCTATATATTTATTTATTTTGTTTTTTAATAGAGAAATATAAACGGATTTCTTTTTTTTTTTATTGTGTCATTTTGTTTAATATTTGGTTCAGATACGTATGGAAAATTGTGTTGTTAGGAATTGATCTCTCTCTCTCTCTCTCTCTCTCTCTCTCTCTCTCTCTCTCTCTCTCTCTCTCTCTCTCTCTCTCTCTCTCTCTAATTGTTGTGTTATTATTGTCTTGCGAATGTGTAAATGAATGATCTTCAGTACATACCTACACACTATCTCTCTCTCTCTCTCTCTCTCTCTCTCTCTGTAATTCACCTTAGTCGCCTGCTGGTCACCCAGCCAGTCTTCCCCATTACGGAGCGAGCTCAGAGCTCATAGACTGATCTTCGGGTAGGACTGAGACCACAACACACTCCACACACCGGGACAGCGAGGCCACAACCCCTCCAGTTACATCCCCTACCTATTTACTGCTAGGTGAACACACCACACACATTAACAGCCGCGCCCATTTGCCTCGTCGCACCGGGATTCGAACCCGGCCCTCTCGATTGTGAGTCGAGCGTGCTAACCACTACACTACGCGGTGTGTGTGTGTGTGTGTGTGTGTGTGTGTGTGTGTGTGTGTGTGTGTGTGTGTGTCTGTGAGAGAGAGAGAGAGAGAGAGAGAGAGAGAGAGAGAGAGAGAGAGAATTTGCTCTTTCTATCCCACACTCTGCTTTATTTTTTTCTTCCCTTCCGTTCTCACTTATCTGGCAACACTTTTCACCATCAGGCAGAGCGCGTCCATGAATCACTGACTATTATTACCACCTTTACCTTTCATTCTTCTATCCTGCCCTTTTTATCTTGTTCTCTCTGGCTGCTGGTGTTTTTCTTTCATTTTCTATCCTGTTCTTGTTATCTTGTTCTCTCTGCCTGCTCGTGTATTTCTTTCTTCCTTTCATCAGTAAGAATAACATCAATTATATGTTTGTGTTTTTTTCTTAGTCTTTTCTTTATTATTGTTTTCATTTTCTATTTCCTCGTCATTATTTTCTTTTTATTTGTTTTGTTTTCTCCTCTTGACTTCTGATACGGATGCGTGAGTGATTTGTCGCCTCGCCAGAACTGTTATCAAATGCTGCAAGGTCAAACATGTAGAATCGATTTTACTCTCTCTCTCTCTCTCTCTCTCTCGTCGAGCGGCAGAAAAGAGGGTTGGACATTCAGACACACAACCTCTTATCATTTTCCACTATCAAACTCAACTCCTTTCTCTTCCTGGAATTCATTACGTATTTTCTGTATTAAACGCTGATCTCCAGTAGTTTTTTTTTTTTTTTCCCTCATTCGCTCTTATTCATCTCTCAGCTCAATAACTTCCACTACACCCTTTAAAATGTAAGAAATGAAAGTATGGGATAAGAAAAACAAAAAAAAAATAAACCATAGACATTATCACCAACATTCTTATCTTTCTATTTTCTTTATTTCATCTAATGGAGTCGGAAAATAAGAATGACTCCCCTCTCAACCACTTAGATTTCGCGCCGCTGTGATTTGTTTACATCCAGCGCCGAATAAGGACTGACCAGCACCACGAAAAGCGCTGCGCTAGTTTAGGATTAATTTCAGCGTTACTAACAGGGTATCATTTATCAATATCTTGCTGCAGTGAGTTATTAAGGCTAGCTATTCATTTATTTTTAGATTAATTGAACTCAGTGGAAAGTAATGTGATTTATCTTCGTATCGATAGTAACCAGTTTTTCAAAAGTGGATAATGATAATTTAATTTTAGAGAGAGAGAGAGAGAGAGAGAGAGAGAGAGAGAGAGAGAGAGAGAGATAAACAAGAGACCACGACACACACACACACACACACACACGACAATAAAAAAACACCGCAACCATCATTAACTTTATTATTACGAGCCATTACCCTCCTTCCTTCCTTCCTCCTCCTCGTCTGTTTACTGAAGCACTTAGGTAGACAGATCACCAGCGGGCCGTGGCTGACTCACACTAACAGTAACAACATGCAGTAACGCCCCGCTGCCTCTTAACACTAAACTAAGGGAAAGGATAACAAATACAAGGGAAACAGGAATTGAAACCTGTATCATTCAAAAGTCTACACAGGGTTTATTTGTTATTGAAATGTCTGGATAAATGACTATGATAGAAAAATAAGTAAATAAATAGCAATAAATGTAAGGGAATCGTAATCTTTATCATTCAAAACTCTATAGTGGGTTTATTTGTTACTGAGATGCTTGGATAAATGACTATGATAAAAGAATAAGTAAATAAATAGTAGTAAATGTAAGGGAATCGTAACCTTTATAAATGAAAACTATAGTGGGTTTCTGACAAATATACAAAGAAAAAATAAATATGATGGAAAAAATAAAACTGAATAAATAAACAAGAGATGAAATGGAATGAATAAAAGAATAAATAAACATGTAAGGAGATCGTAACCTTTATATTTTAGCATCCTACCTGGTTTGATTGATGAAATGCTTGATAAGACAAATATATGAAGAAAAAACAGATGAAAAAAAAAGAATAAATAAACAGGAAATGAAATGGAATGAATAAAAGAATAAATAAAAATGTAAGAACAGAGGAGGATCGTAACCTTTATATTTTGGCATCCTACCTTGTTTGATTGATAAAATGTTTGATAAGACAAATAAACAAAGAAAAAAAATAAATAAATGTGATGAAAAAAACAACTGAATAAACAAAGAAGTGATGAGATGAAACTAATAAAGGAGTAAATACCATGCAAAGGAAGAGGGAATCGTAACCTTTATATTTCAACACTCTATCTTGTGTTTGATTGTTGCTGAAATGTTTGGCAAAATAAATAAATGTTAATAAAAGAGTAAATGAATAACAGCAATACAAAAGAAAGGGGAATTCTGAACCTATACTGTGTTTGATCGTTACTTAAAAGCTCAGTGAAAAATAATGTTAGAAATAAGTAAATAAATGTGCAAAACAAAGAATGAAACGAAATGAAATAAAAATAAAAATAGATATGTTAAAAATAAGCAAATGAATTAACAAAACAAATAATGAAACTAACTGAAAGAAAAATAAATCGTTAAGAATAAGTGAGTGAATAAACAAAACAAATAAGTTCAAATGAAAAAAAAAGATACAAAACAGATGCAAGAAGAAGAATTGGGGATAGAAGAGTGTGCTGAAACATGAAGAGGTAAAATGAAGGAAAAGGAAGAATGGAACGTTAAATTGAGAAAAGAAATACAACAACAGAAAAAAAAATAAATATATAAAAAGAAATAATAAAAAGCGAAAAAAAATTGACAAATGGAGACAGAATCCTTTATACTGACCAACAGCTCGTCTTGTGTCCGACTGTTACTGATAAGCCTGGTGAAAATTAACCACAAATAAACGAATAATAAGTAAACAAAAGATACGTAACAGTACAAGACACAAGCAAGAGTAGGTGAAGAGTGAACAGTTCGTCTTACATGTGGCTTGGCACTGTATACACGCCTCATCTGTGTGGTGGTGGGTTTTCATGTTCGTCTCAGTTTGTGTTTGATTGTTGCTGATATTGTTGCTTTGTCGTTCTTGCTCATAAGGTTGAAAAAAATAAATAATAATAAATAAAAATAAGTAAATAAAATAATAAAATAAAATATATAAATAAATAATTAAATAAATGAAAATATAAATAAACAAAAAAAAACAAGTGAAATTACTCAGTGTTAAAAAAATAAATAGATAAATGAAATAAAATAAAATAAATAAATAAACAAAAAATATAAATAAATAAAAAAAAAAAAAAAGTGAAATAATTAAAAAGCAGAAAAATAAAGTAAAAAACAGTTATTAGTACTGTAAATTTAATCAAGATAAAGTCAAACAAGTGTAAGTAATAACAATAGCAATCACAAAAATCATAATAGTAGTAGTAGTAGTAGTAGTAATAATAATAATAATAATAATAATAATAATAATAATAATAATAATAATAATAATAATAATAATAACAACAACACCACATAATAACAATAACAAATACAACACGGGGGAGGAATCTTAACCTATTTGTGTTTGATTGTTAGTGAATGGTTAATGTACTATCTTTATTACTATCAATAGGAAAAAAAAAAAAATGAATAAATGAATAAAAATGAAAGGACAAACTAAACAGAGAGGTAGAGGAATTGTTGAAGTGTTTAATGACAACCCTGAGGCAGACACACTCACCACTGGCTGTTGCTTTGTCAATGAAAGGGTGAAGTGCTTTGTTACCTGACCACTACTGCCAAAATCAGGAAATGACACAAAAGTAAAGGCGGAATATAAACAAAGGTGAAATAAAATAGGATAAAACAAATCAATCAAATACAAATATAAATACATGAACTCTGTCTGCTCTCATTTTGTTGGTTCTTGTCAATACATCTGCACCGTAAAAAAGGCGAAATTAACATGTTTTTTTTCTTTTTAGGTCATCGTAAAACACTTCTGCACCGTAAAAACAAATAAAATAATAATGATGATAATAAATAAATAAATACATACATACGTAAATAAATAACAGTCAGGATTAAACTGTTTTCATTTCAATTTTCTTGTCAATAATTATGTACCCCCAAGAAATAAATAAAAGACAGAATTAATGCATTTGCTCTTTTTCAGATTCTAGTGAATAAATCTGCACCGTAAAAAAGACGAAATAGGAGTAAGCACGTTTTCTCTTTTCCGGTCATCTTCAAACAATTCTGCACCGTAACAAAAATAAATACAAGGACAAGATCAAACTGTTTTCTTTTCTTAGCTTCTTGTAAATTATTCTGCACCATAAAAATATCTATAAAGGATAGAATTAAATCGTTTTCTCTTTTTCAGGTCATCGTAAATAATGTTACACTATAAATAATATGAAAATTAAACTGTCCTTTTTTTTTGGGTTCTTGTAAATAAATCTGCACCGTAAAAAAGGCGAAATTAACATGTTTTCTCTTTTCAGGTCTCTTCAAACACTTCTGCATCATAAGAATAAATAAATAAATAAATAAATAAATAAAATGTTCTCATAAATAATACTGCACTATTAAAACCCTGAAAATTAAACTGTCCTCTTTTTTGGGTTCTTGAAAATCAATGTGCACCGTAAAAAAATGGCGAAATTAACATGTTTTCTTTCATCAAGTCTCTTAAAACACTTCTGCACTGGAAGAAAAACAAATACAAGAACAAGATTAAACAATTTTCTTTTGTAGGTTCTTGTAAATCATTCTGCACCATAAAAAAAAAAGTAAATAAAAGATAGAATTAACCCATTTCCTCTTTCAGATTCTCGTAAATAAATCTGCACCGTAAAAAAGACGAA
The DNA here is from genome assembly GCF_017591435.1 of Portunus trituberculatus. Classification (NCBI taxonomy): domain Eukaryota; kingdom Metazoa; phylum Arthropoda; class Malacostraca; order Decapoda; family Portunidae; genus Portunus; species Portunus trituberculatus. Next base: position 3,549,733 of record NC_059257.1, on the reverse strand, counting down.
ATTAACATATATTTTTATTTTCAGGTCTCTTCAAACACTTCTGCACCGTAAAAATAAATAAATAAATAAATAAAATGTTCTCATAAATAACGCTGCATAAAAAAAAATTAAACTGTTTTCTCTTTTTTGGGTTCTTGAAAATTAATCTGCACCGTAAAAAAGGCGAAATTAACATGTTTTCTCTTCTCAGATCTCTTCAAACACTTCTGCACTGTAAGAAAAATAAATACAAGGAAAAGATTAAACCGTTTTCATTTGTATGCTCTTGTAAACGATTCTGCACTGTAAAAAGACAAAATTAACCTGTTTTATCTTTTCTGGTTTTCATAACATTCTGCACCGTAAAAAGACAAAATTAACCTGTTTTTTTCTTTCTCTTTTTCAGGTTCCCGTTATTAACTCTGCACCGTGAAAGAAATTAAACTCTTCTCTTTTCCAGGTTTTCATAACACTCTGCACCACAAAAAGATAAAATTAACATGCTCTTCTCTTTCCTGGTTTTCATAACACTCTGCAACGTAAAAAAAAAAAAAAAAAAAAATAAATAAATAAATAAATAAAACTAACTTGATTTTTCTAAGGTTCTCATAAATATATCTTCACAATAAAGTAAGATGATAATTAACCTCCCCCTCTCTCTCTCTCTAGGTCCTCAAACATTTCTGCACCAAAAAATATAAACAAATAAATAGATAAATATCCTGTTTTTTTTTCTCTTAGGTTCTCATAAAAAAAAAAAAATAAAATAAATAAAAAATCTGTACATTAAAATAAGTTAAATGAACCAGTTATTTTTTTTTCTTTAGACTCATAAACATTTCTGCACCGTAAGAAAGAAAAAAAAATAAATAAATAACGAAATAAATAAAAATAAAATAAATAAAATAACCTTTCTTATCTCTTATGTTCTCGTATAACAATTCTGCAGCTTAAAATAGACAAAATTCATCTGTTCTTCTATTTTTACTTTTAATCACATTTCTGCAGCTTAAAATAGACACGTGAACGATCCGTCTCCTCTCTTTCCTCTGTGTCTCCAGGCAAACAACTTTCACAGAGCTAGGAGAGTCAGCGAAGAATTTACGACATTACAAGTAAATCAATGAAGATATTAACCCCTTCAGTACTGGGACACATTTTTACCTTGAGATTTGTGTACGATCAGATAATTTTATTGACGTTAGGAAGGGTCTATGGAGGGCGGAAGATTAATGGCCACAGTCCTCACTATTTCAATCCCCACATAGTTTCTGAAGCTGTATAAAATCACCAAATAGTCACCAGAATGAATATGGAAACGCGTCATGGTACTGAAGGGGTTAAAAGTCCAACTGTTAACCCTCTTCAGTACTGGGACGCATTTTTACCTTGAGATTTGTGTACAACTTGATAATTTTATTGACATTAGGAAGGGTCTATGGAGGGCGGAAGATTAATGACCACAGCCCTCACTATTTTAATCGCCACATAGGTTTCTGAAGCTGTATAAAATCACCAAATAGTCACCAGAATGAATATGGAAACGCGTCATGGTACTGAAGGGGTTAAGAGCCTAACTGTTAATTATGAAATGTTAATAAATTGTTGTTTCTCACTATATGTTTCAAAATTTGTGATTGTTCTCTTTGTATCCTTAAAATATACGTTTGCTATTTGTTACTAAAGAGAAGCTTGACTAAATAGTGACCCTGATCAAAAGACGTACTAAAATGACACTTTGCTAATTAACAATGCAAAGAACAAATTCCTGAAATGATATTGCGAAACTGAATATGGAAAGAAACAAAATTGAAAAGGAAATAACATGCCTATAACAAAAAGATAAAGAAAGAAGAAGAAAGAAGGAAAGGATTGAATGAAGGTACAAAGGAATAAGAAAAAAATACTAATAGCAATAATGAAAAACGAAGAAAAGAGAGAAATGAAAGAAGGAAAGGACGAAGTGAAGGCAGAAAGGAATAAGAGAAAATACTAATAAGAAGAATGAAAGTGAGAGGGAAAGAAAAAGAAAGGAAAGGATGGAATGAATGAAAAAAAATAAGAAAATATAAAAGATGGAATGAATGAAAACAAAAAAAGGCAAAAGAAAGAAAAAAAAGAAAAGAAAAGCAAGAATGGAGTGGATTAAAGAAAGATAGAATAGGAAAAATAGAAAGGATGGAATGATTGAAAGCAGAAAAAAAATAAAATAAAGTGAATGAAAGAAACAGAAAAGAAAAAAAGAAAGGATGGAGTAAATGAAAGCAGGAAAAGTAAAAAAAAAAAAAAAAAGAACAAATGAATACAAAGCTTTACCAAACACCGACCTAATTAATGACAAAAAAAAAAAAAATAAATAAAAAAAAAATAAAAATAAAATAAAATAAATAAATAAATAAATAAAAACTAGGAAAAAAGAACATAGATTAATAGTGAAATATATTAATAAAAACACACCAGGATAAATGCACCAAACAACATTAATAACCATACAAGAGAGTTATTAGCAACGAAAAGAAACACAAACAAGAAGAACAAGAAGAAGAACAAGAACAAGAAGAACAAGAACAAGAACAAGAACAAGAAGAAGAACAAGAACAAGAACAAGAAGAAGAAGAAGAAGAAGAAGAAGAAGAAGAAGAAGAAGAACAAGAAGAAGAAGAAGAACAAGAAAAAGAAAAAGAAGAACAAGAACAACAACAGCAAGAAAAAGACGAAGAAAAAGAGGAACAAGAACAAGAAGAACAAGAAAAAAAAAGAATGGTAATAAGAAGAATACTTTGTACCAGCAACATGAGCACCCATTTAGTGACCTTTGAGCGATTAAATAGAATAAATAATGCACAACCTTCGTTTTTCAGTGAGGAACTTGAAAACAATTGGCACGTAGCGAAATACAGAGAAAATAAATACAACACGTGCAGAAAAATAAATAGATAAATAAATAAATAAATAAATGGACAAGATAAATAGAATAAATGTTAGTAAATCATTAAACTGATGTAAAGAAAGACGAACGAAGAAAAAAAAAAATAAAAGAAAAATAAAAAAAGGATGAAATAGATTAAATAAATTAATGTGTTAGTAAATAAGTAAATAAATTGATAAAATACAGACATCTAAAAATTTCAAGTAAAAACGAGATAAATGTTCTTTAAAAATGCCCAATAAAGTTACAATTAGGCAAAACATCCAAATAATAATAATAATAATAATAATAATAATAATAATAATAAAATAATCTTAATATAGTCATAAAATATAAGTACGATAATAGCAGCTTGCCTTAGTGTGTCCTGCTGTCACAGATGTCCTACAGGTGTGTGTGTGTGTGTGTGTGTGTGTGTGTGTGTGTGTGTGTGTGTGTGTGTGTGTGTGTGTGTGTGTGTGTGTGTGTGTGTGTGTCTCGGCTGCAAAACTGCTCTCTAAACTCGCCATCATCGTCATCATCAGTCTGATTCATGATTCACATTCTTTTTAACAGGGTGGTAATTCAGTGTCGCTATTTTGCATCATCGTCATCATCAGCGTTCAGTTCACGAGTCGCATTCTTTAACGGGGTAACAATTAAACCTTTAATTATCTTGCATCATCGTCATTATCAGTTTAGTTCACGATTCACATACTTTAACGGGGTAACAATATCTCTCATCTCGCATCATCGCCATCATCAGTGTTTAATTCATGATTCATATTCTTTAACGGGTAATAATTCCTCTCATCTCACATTATTAGTTTCATCATCATCAGCAGCAGCGTTCGGTTCACGACTTACATTTTTCAACAGGGTAAAAAATTCTGTTTCTTTTAATAGCACAGTGAATTATTCTTTGTGCCTTTGTAAAGAAAAAAAAAAAAAAAAAAGTTAACTAAAATAAAAATAAAAAAAAGGAAAATTCAAGTTAACAACCGTGCAATCAATGATGAGACATGAGACAAGACATAAAGCAAGTTAGCAGTGAACAGTGAACCATTGCACCTTGAGAAGAGAAACGCTTAATTGAAACACCGTCAAAATCACGAAGATAAAACAATTTAAACAACACAACACTGAATCACTCAACATTCTAAGCATTGCACCTTTCAGGAAATAAAAATAAGACCAATAAAATCCCACAATCTGAAAACAAGGCAAAGACTGAATTGGAGTACTGTTAAGAATGAAGTAAGCATCGTACACTCGGAATAATAGACCAAGACACCACTGGAAGACAAAATAAAGCTAAAATTGTCCGCCTGCCATTGAGAAAGACAAGACAAACACCACACTTAGTAGAAAAAGATAAAAAGAATGTAATGAAGATAATGAAGATGTGATAAAAAAAAATAAGTGGAAAAATAATACAGATTGGATAAAAGATAATAAAGATAAGAGATATAGATAAAAAATAATGAAGATAGATGAAAAATATAATAGATCAGAAATAAAAAGATAAAAAGATTGATAAGAATAAATATAAGATTAATAAAAAATAATAAAGATAAGAGATAAAAAAGATAATGAAAAAAAGTTAAGATAAAAGATAAGAGATAAAAAACCAGCACTACTATCAACCATTGTCGCTGAATAACCAAATCTTGAACACTGACAGCCAGCAGCACACCACCCAACACCCCACACACACACACAGCATGAAGACAAAGATATATACAACAGCTGCCTAACCTAAGTAAAAACCCCACAGTCACCCCACCTTGAGCTGTTACAAGGCCACTAACCTCATACTAATCCCTGCACTACAAAACACTACATTAAGTACACCGGCTGCCCTCGTGACCTGGCTTAGCTGTCCAGGGAGAGGTCACTGTCTGGGGGTGCCCTCGTGACCTGGCTTAGCTGTCCCGGGAGAGGTCACTGTCTGGGGGTGCCCTTGTGACCTGGCTTAGCTGTCCCGGGAGAGGTCACTGTCTGGGGGTGCCCTTGTGACCTGGCTTAGCTGTCCCGGGAGAGGTCACTGTCTGGGGGTGCCCTCGTGACCTGGCTTAGCTGTCCCGAGAGAAGTCACTGTCTGGGGTGGTGACCTGCGAGTGACCTGAATCATCGGAGGTCAGGTTCTCCATATAGGGTTGTGTAGGGGAGTCACAGGAGTCAGGGCTGGTGTCTTCTGGGGCTAGGGGTGCCAGGAGTTGGTGGGCAGCAGTGAGAGCCAGTGCTGCAGCCACGATGTAGGAGATGCGGTAGGTGTGAACGGAGCCAAACAGTAACCCAACCAGTGCCAGGAAGTGTATGATGTACGACGCCTGCTTGTAGAACCTCCTGCGGGAAAAGTATGGTTAGGGTAGGGTAGGGTAGGGTAAAGTAAGGTAAGGTAAGGTAAGCTATGGTATGGTATGGTAGGGTCAGGCTAGGTTAGGTTAGGCTGAGGTTAGGTTAGGTTAGGTTAGACTAGCTATGTTAGTTAGGTGGAGATAGGTTAGCATAACAGCATGGTGACCACAGCTGAGAAATGCATGATGCCTGCTTTTTTTTTTTTAATGTAAGAGGGGAAACTGGCCAAGGTAAACATAAACTGTGGAGTAATTAGCTTTTGGGCAGGTGTCTATTGCCTCCTCCTTGTTGTACCTCGTGTGGGAAGTGTAGAGACGTGTACTCAGAATATAACAAGACATTTATCCCATTCTTTTGGCTCTCTCTCTCTCTCTCTCTCTCTCTCTCTCTCAATAACAAAACACTTTTAATGGCACAGCAGCATCTGACACCCATTACCAAGCTTCTAATGAGTGCCAGTAGAGAACAAAGGCATGGCACTGTGGCACTGTTACCTGTTGGGCTGTGGCATCTTCTTCTGCCACAGGAAGGACAGCGCCACCAGCACCACCACCGCCACCTCCCGAGAAGGGTCGTCTGTCACCTGCAGGTTGGTTCTGTGGCAGAGAGAGATGAAGAGTTGGGAGGAGGATGATGGGTGTTACTGTACCTAAGGATTTACACAAGTCACATTATTATTCCTCTATAGTCAGAAGAGAAATGTTTAACCCTTTCAGTACTAAGACACATTTTTACCTTGATTTTTGTGTTCGATTAGATAACTTTTTTGACATTAGGATGGGTCTATGGATGTCTGAAGATTAATGGCCACAGTCTTCACTATTTTAATCCCCACATAAGTTTCTGAAGCTGTATAAAATCACCAAATAGTCACCAGAATGAATATAAAAATGCATCAAGGTACTGAAGGGGTTAATATTTTTCTGTGCATGGAAACAGATGTAATGTACTTCAGCATCAGTGTCTAATACTATACACAATTTCATGTCAATGCACACTTCCTTAGAGAGTGCTGTTCTTAATGCTACAGCCTCCAGACGTCACTCACGCCTCACTCACAAACAAGACGCTGTGAGGTTAACATGCAGGAGAGCCGACTAAGGTGAATATCTTATTTTTTGTAGCTTTCTCCAAATATCACCATGCCAAGATGATTGTATATGTAGTTTAGCTTGTGTAATATTCTGACAGTGTTTTATACCAGTGAAAAACATTATTCATAAAGAAATTATGACCAAAATAACTTTCCACACTTTTTACAGTCAAGCTTACTCATCAAATAAATGTTGAGAGGAAACACTGCTTTCCCTCAACCCTGCAATGATGGCTGTACTCAGTAAAACAGGCCATCCGTGAGTCATTAGTGACCTGCAGGCACCACCACAATGAAGGAAAGGTGGCAGAGGAAAGGAGGGAAGAGCTTGGATGATGGAGTGAAGGAGGAAATTTTTGGATGATGGAGGAAAGATGATGGAAGGATATGATCAAAGAGAACGGAGGAAAATGGAGGGAGTGTCTGGATGATGGAGGAAAAAAGGAGAGTGGCAATCAGAGAGAATGGGAGAGGAAAGGTGATGGAGGAAAAGAGGAAAGTATTTGAATGATGGAGGAGAAATGTAGTGATCAGAAAGAATGGAAGAGGAAAGATAATGGAAAGAAGGAGGGAAGAACAAGAAAGAGCAAGATCAAGTAGAGCTTTAAGAAAATAGTGAGAGAGATAGAAGGAAGAAAGGGTGTTTGAGTGATGGAGGAAAGGAGGAAGTGTTTGGAAGGAAGAAGATGGAGGAAAGGAGGAAAGATGATGCAGAAGAGAAGGAAAGATAGAGGAAAAGAGGAAAGTAGGGAAGTATTGCAATGATGGAGGGAGAGGAAGGAAGATGATGGAGGAATGTGGCGATCAAAGAGAATAGAAAAGGAAAGGTGGAAAATTTCAGGATGGAGAAAAGAGAAGGCATTTGGCTGATGGAGGAAAGATGGAGGAGGAAAAAAGTAAAGTAATCAGAGAGAATGGGAAGGAGAGAAGTATTGGAGAGATGGAGGAAAGGAAAGGAGAAATGTGTGGAATGGAGATAATGGAGGAGGAAAGAAGATAGAAGAAATGTGGTGAATGGAGAGAAAGGAAGAGGAAAGGTTGAAGAGTGGAGAGAAGTGTTTGGATGATGGAGGAAAGATGATGGAAGGAAGGAGGGAAGGAGGAATGATGATGGAGGAAAGATGGAGTGTTTGAAAGAAAGGAGAGAGAGGGAGAATGATAGAGGAAAGGAGGGAAGTGTTTGGATGATGGAGGAAAAGAGGGAAGGAGGAAGTAGGTGATTGGAGAGAATGGAGGAGGACAGGTGAAGGAAAAGAGGGACATATTTAGATAGTGGAGGAAAGATGAAGAAGGAAGGAGGAAAGATGATGAAGGAAGGAGGAAAGATGATGAAGGAAGAGTACTTACAATTAAACCATTAAGAAAACAATGAAACAATGTAGGAGAAACACAAAGACACAGACAAGACAAGAAGGAAAGATGATGAAAGGGAAGAAGGGAAAAACAAGGAAGAACAAACAAGAGAACAAGGAAAAAACCAACAACCAGAGCCTTGAGGAAATAAATAGAAGCAGAAACACATG
>NC_059257.1:3534369-3536869 GCF_017591435.1 Portunus trituberculatus | reverse complement strand
ACACACACACACTACACGGCCCGGTAGCTCAGTGGTTAGAGCGCTGGCTTCACAAGCCAGATGACCGAGGTTCGATTCCCCGGCCGGGTGGAGATATTTGGGTGTGTCTCCTTTCATGTGTAGCCCCTGTTCACCTAGCAGTGAGTAGGTACGGGATGTAAATCGAGGAGTTGTGACCTTGTTGTCCCGGTGTGTGGTGTGTGCCTGGTCTCAGACCTATCCCAAGATCGGAAATAATGAGCTCTGAGCTCGTTCCGTAGGGTAACGTCTGGCTGTCTCGTCAGAGACTGCAGCAGATCAAACAGTGAATTACACACACACACACACACACACACACACACACACACACACACCTGGAGAGCGGCGAGGCAAATGCGCAAGCCTCTTAATATGTAGCCCCTGTTCACCTAGCAGTAAATAGGTATGGGATGTAACTGGAGGGGTTGTGGCCTTGCTTTCCCGGTGTGTGGAGAGTGGTGTGGTCTCAGTCCTACCCAAAGATCAGTCTATGAGCTCTGAGCTCGCTCCATAGGGGAAAGACTGGCTGGGTGACCAGCAGACGACCATGATGAATAACACACACACACTGCGTAGTGTAGTGGTTAGCATGCTTGGCTCACAACCGAAAAGGCCCGGTTTCGAGTCCCGGGCGTGGCAAGGCGAATGGGCAAGCCTCTTAATGTGTAGGGTGTGTTCACCTAGCAGCAAGTAGAAACAGGATGTAACTGGAGGGGTTGTGGCCTCGCTTTCCTGGTATGTGGAGTGTGTTGTGGTCTCAGTCCTAACTGAAGATTAGTCTATGAGCTCTGAGCTTGCTCCATAATGGGGAAGGCTGGCTGAGTGACCAGCAGACAACCGTTGTGAATTACACACACACATTCTTGTTAGTGTCTCTAAGTCTAATGTTAAATCTTTCTTCAATCTATAGTATACTTTCAGTGTAAGTATAACATTTTAATAGCTGGTCTATCCACTATAATTACACACACACACACACACACACACACACACACACACACACACACACACACTCACCTGAGGACAAGATTGGCCACCTTAACGAAGGGCACCACAGCCATGGGAGTGAGGGACAGCATGGAGGTGAAGAATGACGGACATGACCCCTGCTCTCCAATACCCTGCCAACACAACCACACACCATTAACACACACAAGGATAGGACTGGAGGTAGCGTCGGGGGATAACCTTTACAATGGCCCCCTGATGTTGTTTTTACTCTTCTTGTTGCTGATTTATTTATTTTCTCCTTTTTCCACAATTCATCTGTTCTCTTCTTATCATAGTGAGAGAATACAGCATTTTTAAGGGTGTTTTTATGGTTCTGGTGATAGACTGACAAGATTTCTAGTTAATTAAAAAAAGAAACTGTCTTGAAAACCTGCCTAGTTGTCTTAGTGGCCTTGGAAAATTGTCGTAGTGAGAGGGAAGGCATTTCTAAAATACAGGCAACTCTCTCTCTCTTACCTTGAGTTGGTGTGTGAGTGAGAGGAGGAGGTGGACAGCACAGTAGGCGGGGATCTGGTAGCCGTATAGCAGCACCAGACGCCGGAACACTCCTATGAGGCTGCCCTGAACACTGCACACACAAGAGAACAGTGTTAGGGTGGGGGATGGAGTGCTATATGGTGCTGGGTGCTGTTCTAGGATGTTATGTGGTGTTCTAGGGTGTTATGTGGTGTTTTCTCTCTATCTCTATCTCTCTCTATTTCTTTCTTTTGCTTTCTCTCTCTCTCTCTCTGAAATCTTAAGTGTTATGGGTTATACTTATGTGTTGTGATATTTTCTATGGCATTCTCTCTCTCTCTCTCTCTCTCTGTCGTCAGATTAACACAATTCCTATATTATTATCAGGAAAAATATGCTTGAAAACCTGGCCAGTCATCTCTGTGGCCTTTTTTTATGCAAGAGAGGAAGCTGACCAAGGGCAACAAAAATTAAAAGAAAAGGCCCACTTGATTGCCAGTTCCCTTAAAGACAAGCAGAGTTAGCTAAAGGTCAGGGACAAATGTCTTAAAACCTCCCTCTTAAAAGAAGTCAAGTTGTAGGAAGATGGAAATATAAAAGCAGACAGGGTGTTCCAGGGTCACAAAACAGTCGTCATGAATCAAGCAATGTGATCCAGATAAAAAAAAAACTAGTTAAAAAGGTAAACACACACACACACACACACACACACACACACACACACACACACACACACACACACACACACACACACACACACCTCACTACACAACACTTTTTCCTTCCTTTCACCACTATTCTGTCCAGCTCTCTAATACAGGAGTTAACCATTACTCTCAATAATTCATCCCTTTTTTCTCTGGCACACTCTGGAACTCTTTGCCTGCTTCTTTATTCCCACCTTCCTGTGACCTGAACCCATTGAAGAGGGAGGTTTCAACACATTTATCCCATTCTTCTGGCTAACTCTTTCTCTTGAACCTTCTTGGGAACTGGCATCTTAAGTGGGCCTTAT
>NC_059257.1:3499369-3529369 GCF_017591435.1 Portunus trituberculatus | reverse complement strand
GACACAGCACTATTGAAGCTTACAATATAACCTTAATTACTTCACTAATTGATGTATATTTCCTCTCAAGCTACTCTGAGACACTTTTCCTTGCTCTACTGGCTAAAAACAGTCACTTTATGTTAACTTTGCCACAATTTTCATCCAAGCTTATAATACGATCTTAACTATAGTGTGTCTACTCTAAAGTGTCTCCTGGGTCTCAGTGTGAATGGTGTCCAGGGAGTGCGTGGTTGTCAGATCTTGAGGCAAACCGTGAGCTGTCCTTGTCATAAGTGCATTGATCAACAGAAAACAAGTATTATTCACATCAAATCAATTATGTTATCAATAAACTACAATATCCAGGAGCCATTTTAGAGTACACAGACTATAGTAACTCACTATTTGATGCATATTTTCTTAATCGCTAGCTACTATTAGACATCTTTCCTTGCTCTACTAGCTAAAGAAACAGACAAATATTTCTCCTAGCTAAAAAAAAAAAGATTGTTACCTCTCACTAACACTGCCACAAAGCTTGGAATGGTGTTGTGGAAGCTTAACTCAGACGCATATTTTCTGAATTTCTAGCTACTATTAGACATCTTTCCTTGCTCTACTGGCTAAAGAAACAGACAAAAACTTCTCCTGGCTCAAAAAAAGATTGTCACCTCTCACTAACACTGCCACAAAGCTTGGAATGATGTGGTGGAAGCTTAACTCACTACTATTCAACACATTTTTTTTTTTTATTTATTTATACCATGTGGACTTTTCATGGCAATTTCTGGGCTAAAGGAGATACTATTTGTGGTACCTTCTATCTCAAAGCCCACCCGCTAGGAAACCATTGCCCCGAGTGAGGAAGCCCAACCTACACTCGGACCGTGGACAGGATTCGAACCCGTGTGCTTGGAGACCCCTCGGACCCCAAAGCACGCATGGTTCCACTGTACCACGGTGGCCTCCTTTTCTTAATCTGTAGCTACTGTGAGACACGTTTCCTTGTTCTACTGGATAAAAACAGTCAGGGGAGACAAACACACATAGAGACACAGAGATAGACACAGAGACAGAGACACAAACACAGAGACAGAGATACAGACAGAAACACAGAGAAAAAGAGAAATAGAGACAGAGAGAGAGAAACATAGACACAGAGAGAAAGAAAAAAGAGTAAGAAAAGGAGACAAAGACAGAGAGACAGATAGAGAAAGACAACACACACACACACACACACACACACACACACACACCACCACAGCCTCACCACATCTGCCTCCCCTTCTGAGCAGTGGCAGTGGAAGCAGCAGCAGCAGTAGTGGAAGCAGTACAAGCAGCCACCCAGTTCTTGCCATCCAGGTTATTGGCAATGATGGTGGCCAGGTGATGCTGAGGGTGGCCAGGGCGCAGCGGGATGGCCAGGTAGGTCCTCCGAGGTGTGGTTGTGGCAGTGTGGGTGAACTGTCTCTTTGCTGCCTCTATCCACACTCCCTCCTTGTCCAGTGGGATTGTGTGTGGGTACCGGGATGTCTTGTACCGCTTCCCTGTTATTTTCTGCAATGGAAGTGTTACGTTTAATTGGTTAATTTTGTGTTTTAACTATGATATTTGCCTTATTTTTTCTTTGTAATGAGAGGAATGTTATGTTTATTCCTGTTTAATTTGGTTTATTTTGTGTTTTAACTATATTTCCTTGAATTTTTGCAGTGAGGGTGTGTTGCACGTATTTGTGTTTCATTTGGTTTATTTTTGTGTTTTAATCAGCAAAAACTATAATGTTTGGCTTACTTTTTGTAGTGAGGGGTGTGTTACGTGTATTTCTGTGCTTCATTTGTGTTTATTTTGTGTTAATTAGCGAAAACTATAATATGTCTTATTTTTTGTAGTAAAAGGAGTGTTAGATGTATTTATGTGTTTTATTTAAGTTTATTTTGTGTTTTGATTAGCAGAAAACAATACTTTCTTGTGATTCTGTGGTGAGCAAAGTGGTAAGTTTATTTTAGTTTCAGCAAGCAAAGTGTAATAATTTTTTCTGATTCTTTGGTGAGGGAAGAGTTATGTTTGGTGTTTTAACTAGTAGAAGTTATAATAGTCCCTTTATTTTCTGTGGTGAGGAAAGTGTTCATTAATTTACGTTTTAATTAGCAGAAACTATAATATTTCCTTGTGATTCTGTAGTGAGAGGGGAAGTGTGATGTGTATTTGATGTTCTAACCAGCAAACTGTAATATTTCTCTTTTATTTACTATAGTAAGGGAAGTGTTTTAACTGGCAGAAACTATAATACTTCTCTGAGTCTGTGGTGACAGAAGTGTTAAATTTGGAGTTTTAACTAGTAGAATCTTGTAGTGAACACCACTACACTACTGATACTTCTACTATCCAGTCACCACGTGAGTCAGTCGGCATCGAGACTCCAGGACACACACTCTTGCCTATACGACCGCTAGTCCCGTCACCACTACCTATTGTATATCCCACACTCACCTACATGACCGCTCGTCCCGTCACCTCTACCTATTGTATATCTTTCATAAATAGCAGTGTACAAACATCTCTACTTTACTTCTCCATCCATGTCCTGGCTAGATAGTGAACACTGGAAGCTCTAATACTGACCTGTTATTTTCTGTAATGAAGGAGGTGCTAATTTCTATGTTTTAATTAGCAGAAACAATAATATTTCCTTGTGATTCTGTAATGAGAGGGAAAGAGCTGCATGTATTTCAGTTTAAGCTGGTAAACTACAACACTTCCCTTATTTTTCCTGGTAAAGGAAGTGTTACGATTATTTCTGTGTTTTAACTAGCAGAAACTATATCTCTCTGATCCTGTAGAGAGGCATGAATTAAGTTTGGTGTTTTAACTAGCACAAACTACAATACTACTTCTTTATTTTCTGTAGAAAGGAAAGTGTCAAGTCTATTTTGTGTTTTAATTAACAGATACAGTACTTATAATACTTCCCTCTGATTGTGTAGTGAGGGAAGAGTGAATTCTGGAGTTTTAACTATCAAAAACTACAAAACTTCCCTGTTATTTTCTGCAGTGAGTGTTAATTTATTGGTTTTAATACTGCCCTTATTTTCTCTGGTGAGGGGAGTGTTATGTTTATTTCTATGTTCTAACTACCAGAAACTATTATATCTACTCCACTCATTTTCTGTAGTGAGGGAAGCGTGTGACGTTAATTTTGCTTTATCTAGTAGAAATTTTAATATTTTGTTGCAATTCTGTGGTGAGGGAAGAGTTAAGTTTGGTGTTTTAACTAGCACAAACTATAGCACTTCCTTTATTTTCTGTGCAGAAACTATAAGAGTTAATTCTGCAGTTTTAATAGCAAAAACTATAAAATTTCCTTTTGAATTTCTATATTAAGAGAAATGTTACGTTTATTTCTCTTTTAATTAACCAAAACTATAGTATTCCCCTCCAATTCTGTAGTAAAGAGACGAGCTAAATTTGTTTTAACTAGCACAAACTATAATACTTCCCTTACTTTCTGTGGTGAGGGAAGTGTCAAGTTTATTTTGTATTTTAATAAGCAAAAATGTAAATATTTCCCTCTGATTCTGTGGTGAGGGATTTTTTTTTATACCATGTGGGCTTTTCACACGAATTTATGGGCTAAAGGGGATACTTTTTGGGGTACCTCCTATCTCAAAGACCACCCGCTAGGAAACCATTGCCCCGAGTGAGGAAGCCCAACCTACACTTGGAACCGTGGACAGGATTTGAGCCTGTACCCCTCGGACCCCAAAGCACGCATGGTTCCATTGTGCCACGGTGTGTTAAGTGTATATGTGTTTTATCTGGCAAACTATAATACTAACCTGTTATTTTTCTATATTGAGGGAAGTTTTAAGTGAATTTTGTGTTTTAACTAGCAAAAAACACAATACTCTGTGGTTAATTTCTGTAGTGAGGGAAGTTTTAAGTTAATTTGGTGTTTTGACTAGCACAATGATTTTAATGCTAAAATCTATAAAGCCTTAGAAGAAAGAGCTGAAGAAAGCACTAATCTATGTGATGTAGTAGAAAGCAGAGACAAAGATATAATTGATTTTCTGTGAGGTGAGGGAAGTCTTACATTTTCTATTTGGCATTTTAACTAGCAGAAACTGTGATGTTAATGCTGAAACCTATAGAGCATTGCAAGACAGGTGAAGAATGTAATAAGCTTCCTGTGATGTAGCAGGAAGTAGAGACAAAGACATAATTAATTTTCTGTTGGGTGAGTGAAGATTTACATTTTCTATTTGGTGTTTTAACTAGCAGAAACTGTGATTTTACTGAAGGAAATTTGTACAGTTTTACATGAGAGGTGAAGAAAGTACTATGCTATGTGATGTAGGAGGAAGTAGAGACAAAGTTATAATTAATTTTCTGTGAAGTGAGGGAAGTGTGACGTTTACTATTTGGCATTTAAGTAGTAGAATCTATAAGGAGCTTTAATGTTGAAGTCTGTAAAGCATCAGAAAAAGGTGATAAAAGTGCTAAGCTGTGGTGTAGCAGGGAGTATTGACACAGCTTTCAGTAGTGTTGTAATGAGCAGTATTTGAGCTGTGTGGAGAAGCAGAAGTAGTGACAAAGGTCTAAGTAGTGTTGCAGTGAAGATTATTTGACACAGCTTAAGTGGTGTTGCAAGGAGCAGTATTTGAGCTGTGTGGAGTGGCAGAGGGTATTAGCAAAGGTGTAAGTAGTGTTGCAGAGAGCAGTATTTGACACAGCTTTAAGTAGTGTTGAGCTGTGTGGAGTGGCAGAGTATTGGCAAAGCTCTAAGCAGTGTTAGTTGAGAGGCAGCACACACACACCCTGGCGAGGTGGTAGTCGAACACGTCAATGATGTGCGTCCTGTTGGTGGTGAGCTGCAGGGTGTTGGCGTCCACACAGTCAAAGAGGGCACGCATGGTGGCCATCACCAGCTGCCAGCACCACACCACAGCCTGATGGTCTGCCGTCAGCCAGCACGAAGGGATCTGTCCACACATGGTGACAATATTGGTGCTCAGGATGTGTTTGCTATTATTATTATTATTATTATTATTATTATTATTATTTGCACTTTTATTTTATTCAATTCATTCTATTCATCTATTTATTTATCTTATTTTATTTCATTTACCTATCTATTCATTTGTTATCATTATTATTTTCTATTCATTTATTTCATTAATTTTTTTGGTGTGTGTTTCAGAGGGGGATCCTGGCCAAGGGCAACAAAAATGACTAAACAAAAAGGCCCACTTAGATGCCAGTCTCCAAGTGATTCATTAGTGTGTTGGGTGAGCTTAGGTGTATGAAGCATGTTAAGGGTGTTGTGTGGGTAATTGGTGGGTTTTGAGTTAGTTTTAAGGTTTTTGTCCACACACTGCCATCAATAACTTAACTTAAAACACTTCTACCTCACCTGACCTTACAGTAAAACACATACAGTGACCTTACTAGCTTTATGATGCCCACAATGGCCAGCCACACCACACACACTGCTCAGATAATGAGGAAGAGTGAAAGAGCTTTATGAACACAAACCTCACTGTTGGATTGTGTCACCTGCCAACAGACATGAACCACACCTACCTCTCTCTCTCTCTGAAATCTGGAGTGTTATGATGTTTTATAGCATCATGATGTGTTCTATGGTGTTCTCTCTCTCTCTCTCTCTCTCTCTGCTGTTCTGACCACAACCTAAGCTAACATTTAAGAGAACAGTGCCGGTGCTGGCCAGCAGCAGCATCAGTGGCTCACATTGGCGGTGGTGGTAGCCAGGTCAGCGAGGGGGGTGTTGGTGTGGGAGGTGGGCACCTGGATGTCGTTCCTCCCGCCCCCCACCGTCAGCAGCACCACCTCCTTCAGCTCAAAGTTGCGCTCCATCATCCAGAAAGTGTTCACCTGAGGAAGAGAGGAATGCATTACTCAAGAGTTAGGCTTGGTTCACATGAGCCACTTTTTTGTGGTCAGTGGCTGCCAAGAAAAAAATGGTCAAAATAGAACACACACATCTCTATGAATGCATAGACACATGCCACTTTTTTTGTGGTGACCACAAAATAGTGGTGATTAGTGGCAGGCGGATCCATTTTCTCAACCTCACAACTGTGGCGGGCCACAGCGGCCAGCGATATAAACCATT
This sequence comes from Portunus trituberculatus, assembly GCF_017591435.1. Taxonomy (NCBI): domain Eukaryota; kingdom Metazoa; phylum Arthropoda; class Malacostraca; order Decapoda; family Portunidae; genus Portunus; species Portunus trituberculatus. The sequence goes on along the minus strand of NC_059257.1, from coordinate 3,523,251 downwards.
ATTTCTAATGGCAGCATACACGCGAGCCACTATTAGTTGCTGCCACATTGTGAACCGCGTCACAGAGTTGACTACTCCTTCCTGTGAGCTCAGAGGGTGGAAGACACGTTGAGTTGTTTGGCAGTGAAGCATTGATTGAACAGTGCCAGAAGACTTGCAGGACTTTGTGATGTCCAACTGAGGGAATACACTGATAGGAATACTAAAGAAAAACTGGACAGAGGCTGGAGAAATCTTTCACCTGGAGAAACAAATGAGAAAGGTAACACAATATACATGAATAAACCAATGACTATCATGTACCATTTCTAACCACAACCACAACCAAACACACACACACACAAAAAAAAAATAAATAAATAAAAAAATAAAATAAATAAACAAAATAAAATATAAATAAATAAATAAAAAATAGATAAAATAAAATAAATAAATAAATAAATAAATAAATAATAAATAAGTAAATAAATAAAAACTCACAAACAAACAAAAAATAAAAACAAATAAAATACATACACATACACACGACACTGACCTTATCATAAAAGGTCCGTATATGCGGGTCTAGGACCAGGACGGGGCGGGTGTGTGGTGTGGCCTGGGTGATGATGAGTGGAGCCATGGCCGCCGTCACCTGCTTCGTCGTGTACACCGCCCGCGCCACCATGCCACCCTGCCCAAATAAGGTTAGGTTAGGTTAAGTTAGCTTGGTATTGGGGTGTCTTTCTTAGTGTGTGTGTGTGTGTGTGTCTCTCTCTCTCTTTCGTCTGTCCCTTTTTCTCTCTCTCTCTCTCTCTCTCTCTCTTTAATACTGTCCTTGCAATTACACTACATAAACAAAAAAATAAAAAACAAAAATAAAAACCACATAACAAGATAAATTACACACACACACACACACACACACACACACAAGATAAACAAGACACATGACACACCCAGCAAGCCTCACCATAGAGTGTCCTACAAGAATGACACTTTCTGGCCGGCCCTTCTGTCCTGCGTACAATCCCAGGATGTGCTTCACCGACAGGGACACGAACTCCGTCTGTCGCTGCAGCACCGCCCCATACAGCGCCGCCAGCTCCTCATTCAGATCCACCGTGAAGAAATTGAAGTGGAAGGTGATGCCATCCTCCAGTGACTTCCGGTAAGCCACGGACGCCAAGGATCGCACTGGTGGAGGAGGAGGAGGAGGAGGAGGAGGAGGTGGTTAAGTTAGGTTAGGTGAGGTGAGGTGAGGTGAGGTGAGATTGAGGTTAGGTTGTGTTACAGGGGTCAGGTGGTGAAATACAGGGGGCAGATGGTGAGGTGTTGGTCAGCTGGTGAAGTGTGGGTCAGCTGGTGAAGTGTTGATTTATAATGACTTACGGTGATATTTTTTTCTTGTTATTTTGAGTGCTTTTTGTTTTTTGGTGAGTATTAAACCAGCTTTTTTTTTCTTTTTTGCTGTTAGTAAAATATTGGAATGAGTTGCAGTGACACTTCTTCCTTGTTATTTTATCTATTTTGTCTTACTACCATTTTGTTTTCTTGATTCATGGCCATTGGTGAGTATCAAAGTGGCTAGTTTCTTTTTTAAATGTAAGAGGTGAAATCTGGACATGGGCAACAAAACTGATCAAGCAAAAAGGTCCATTGAGATGCTTGAGTGAGTTTTTATATACACTAATTCTTTCTTTCCTTCCTTCCTTACCCTGCTTCCTGCCTTACTAACCTCCTTTCTTACCATGTTTGTGTGAACCTTCATATACACTTTCCTCCTTCCTTGCCTTCCTCCTCTCCTTCCTTACCTTGTTAATGTGAGTCTCAATACACACTCCCTTCTTTCCTTACTTACCTTGCCTTGTTTGTGTGAGCCTCCTTATACCCTTCCCTCTTTCCTAGTCTCCTTCCTTACCCTGCTTGTGTGAGCCTCCATTGCCTGGTACAAAGAGGACGGGCACACCAGCATACTTCTTGCCCTCCAGCTCCTTCACCAAGTCGCCCTCCCCGTACACATAGAGGCCGTACAGAGGGAACTGCTTGGCTACCTCTGTCGGCAGCTGGATGGGCTGTGAGGGAAGGCAGGGTGGGAATTATTGCTTCCTATGACACACACTTTCTTTCTACTTTCTTCTATTTTTTTATGTAAGGGAAAAACTGGTCAAATTAAAGAAAAATAGCCATTACGACATACATATTCTTTCTACTATATTCAACTTTTTTTTTTTATGTAAGGGGAAAACCAGCCAAATGAAAGAAAAATGGCCACTGAGGTGTTAGTCCACATGTAGATCTGAGAGTTAGCCAAAAGAATGGGATAAATGTGTTGAAATCTCCCTCTTCAATGAGTTCAGGTCACAGGAAGATGGAAACACAGAAGCAGGCAAGGAGTTCCAGAGTATGGCAGAGAAAGGGATGAATGATTGAGAGTACTGGTTAACCCTAGCATTAGAGAGTTAGCCAAAAGAAAGGAATACATGTGTTGAAATCTGCCTCTTCAATGAGTTCAGGTCGCAGGAAGGTGGAAGTGCAGAAGCAGGCAGGGAGTTCAAGTGTGCCAGAGAAAAGGATGAATGATTGAGAGTGGTGGTTAATTCTTGTGTTAGAGAGGTGGACAGAATATTGGTGAGAGGATGAAGAAAGCGTTGTGCAGTGAGGGTGGGGGGGGAGGGTAGGCATGCAATTTAGAGCATAAGAGCAGTTGGAATGAAAACAGTACAAGACAGCAAGATGACATTATAAAAGAAGACCTTGTATTTTGTATTCTGTATTTCTTAAAACACAATAGAGACTGAGTTATATATATATTTTAAATGCTAAAGGTTCAGAACTAAACAAAGACTGTAGTGAGTTTGTATATCTTTCTAAACACAAATGACAAAAGTAGAAGCAACTGTAATGATTTTCTATCTCTTTCTAAACACAGATGGTGACAGTTGAAGAATAAAAGACTGTAGTGAGTTTGTATTTCTTTCTAAACACAAATACTAAAGATCACGAACTGAGAAAAGACTGTTTTTTTAATGTAAGAGAGGAAAACTGGCCAAGGACAAGAGAAAGAGTAAAAAAGTCCACTTAGAACAATGAATCTGTATTTGATATTTCCAAGCAAGTAACACAAGTAACACAACACAACACGTCAACTCACAATGAAGTGCGGCTTCTGGAACATGTAGGTCATCTCACACCTGTTGGGCTCCATATTAAAGAGGTGTTCATACCCGCCCAGAGTGAGGAAGCTGGCCAGCACCCCGGCTATCACAAGCTTCACCTCAAATGCCATCACCACTGCAGGGAACACAATAGTCACACACAGCACACCACTCACACAATACAATAATCAACACTACTGGAAAAATAAATAAATAATAAAGGAAGAAATAAATAAAAAAAAATTAAACTCACTTCAATCACACAATACATTATTCAAAGTACCCCCTTTAGCCCATAAATTCCCGTGAAAAGGCCTCATGGTATAAAAAAAAAAAAAAAAAAAAAAAAACTTCAGTACTGGGACACATTTTACCTTGAGATTTGCATACCATTAGACCATTTTATTGACATTAGGAAGGGTCTATGGAGGGCAGAAGATTAATGGCCACAATCTTCACTATTTCAACCCTTCCAGTGCTGAGACACATTTTTACCTTGAGATTTGCATACCATTAGACCATTTTATTGACATTAGGTAGGGTATATGGAGAGCAGAAAGTTAATGGCCATAGTCTTCACTATTTTAATCCCCCACATGAATTTCAGAAGCTGTATAGACTCACCAAACAGTAACCAGAATGAATATGGATATGCATCATGATATGGAAGGGGTTAATCTCAATACCAGGACATGCTTTCATATTCATTCTGGTTACTATTTGGTGATTTCATACAGCTTCAGAAACATATGTAGGGATTAAAATAGTGATGACTCTGGCCATTAATCTTCTGACCTCCATAGACCCTTCCTAATGCAAATAAAATTGTCTAATCAAGGTAAAAATGCATCTCAGTACTGAAAGGATTAACAATGCAGGAAAATATGTAAATAAAAGATAATATATAAAGAAATAAATACATAAAAATACCTTTCAATATGACACATACAAATACTTCATGATTCGCGTCACACAACCAGGACTTGCTGGGATGTCGTAAAAAGTAATTGTGTATAAGCTGTATTTTATTTTTCAGTTATTTGGCATTTTTCCATAATCTATTTAATTATTTGACATTCTATCTTATTTTTTAGGATATATAAAAAAAAAAAAAAAACCCACTTACATCCCAGTCCCATTGCAGCTCTGAGACAGTTGGAAATGAAGTCAGTTATTTGTTATTCTATTTTATTTTATCGTTTCTTAGTTATTCGGGATCTTATTCAACTATTTTTGTTTATTTGGTATTTTATCTTATCTTTATTATTTCTATTTCCTTGCGGTCTCATTTCATTTGGTATATTATTATCATTCCAACTATTTGTTATTCTATCTTATCATATTTTAGATTTAACCAAACCTAACCTAACTAAATTCTTGGATAAAAATTGTCAATGTCCTTTCAACAGTACCCACTTTTTATGTACAGAGAGAGAGAGAGAGAGAGAGAGAGAGAGAGAGAGAGAGAGAGAGAGAGAGAGAGAGAGAGAGAGAGCAAATGTGTGTACATGATGTTAGATTAGCTTTGTAAATCCCACTAACTGTTCAATCTTACCACATATTAAGAAAACTGAAACACATACTTCAATTATTATCACAGTGATTAATTATAACAGACACAGGCACTGTCCTAATGTAGATGTCCCTCCAGCTCACCTCGTTTCCCGGTTTCCTCTTCACAGTTTTTTCACTCGGCAGATGGGACGTGTGAATGAAAATATAACCAAAACTAACCTAACCTAACCTTAACCTTTACCTTTTATTATTGGAATGCATTTTTACTTTGAGTTTTAGGTATACAATTTAACTGACATTAGGAAGGGTCAATGGAAGTTAAAAGATTAATGCCACAGTCTTCACTATTTTAATCCCCACATAAGTTTCTGAAGCTGTATCAAATCATCAAATAGTAAACAGAATGAATATGGAAATGTGTCATGGTACTGAAGAGATTAACCTAACCTAACCCAACCCTCAACTTTAACCTAACCTATTTGAGGCGACACACTGCTGATACGTCTTCCTCAGTCCCTTCTGATCAATAATGTGGTTCGGTTATGCTAGCTGGGTTGGGCTAAGTTAACGTTTGGTTTAGGTTAGTTTTGGTTATCATATTTTCATTCTCACATCCTGTCAGTTGAATGAAAGAACTGCAGAGGGGCACCCAGGAAACAAGGCGAGCTGGAGGGACGTCTATATTAGGACAGTGCCGAGACATATCCTTAATAAATAACTAAACAAAAAAATGCCATTCCACCCACAAACAAAACACTAAATTTAGAGACATGCACAAAATTCCCTTCTGTACCTAACTTTAACCCTTTAACCCCTTCAGTACCATGATGTGTTTCCATATTCACTCTGTTTACTGTTTTATGAGTCTATACAGCTTCAGAAACTCATGGGGGATTAAAATAGTGAAGACTGTGGCCATTAATCTTCTGCCCTCCATACACCCTTCCTGATGTCAATAAAATGGTCTAATGGTACACAAATCTCAAGGTAAAAATATGTCCGTGTATTGAAAGGGTTAATCTTTTTCTCCTTTACTTCCAACATCTGTATTTCTTTGGACAGTTTTACCATTAACCTCTTCAGTACCAGGACGCCTCTTCATGTTTATTCTGGTGACTATTTGATGATTCTATACAGCTTCAGAAACTCATGTGGGGGATTAAAATAGTGAAGACTGTGGCCATTAATCTTCTGCCCTCCATAGACCCTTCCTAATGTCAATGGTCTAATGGTACACAAATCTCAAGGTTAAAAATGTGTCCCAGTACTGAAGGGGTTAAATACAATGATAGTACACCACTAGCATAGTCTTGATGGCTGGTTAGTGACTTAGTACACAGGTAGATAATTAATTAACCCCAGATCACACACAGGTAAGGCAGGTAAGTCAATTAAGGTGAGAATATACCTAAAAAATTCGCACGTTTAATTAGCTTTTGATAGGTAACTTGTATCTCTCTCTCTCTCTCTCTTTCTCTCTCTCACCTGTTCAATCATCAGCGCACCTCCACTCCCTTCCTCTCCCTCTCTCCCACCTCTCACTCTACTCTTTTCATGTGCTTTTGTCTTCTATCACGCTGGGTCACGCTGTCCAGGTGTGTGGGAGAGTGGTGGGAGAGCGGGGAGAGTATGTGTTGTGTTTTGCCGGGAAAGATTAACCTCGCTCTCCCACTCCTCTCCCTCCTCTCCCCTCTCTCCCTCTAGTCTCCCCTCTCTCTCTCTCGCTATCTCTCTCTGATTTCCTTTCCTTTCTCCTTCCTTATCTCGCTCACTTTTTTTTTTCTCTCTTCTCTCTATATCAATGACACCTCTCTCTCTCTCTCTCTCTCTCTCTCTCTTGTATGGTGCGTTTTATATTATGATGTGCTCTCTCTCTCTCTCTCTCTCTCTCTCTCTCTCTCTCTCTCTCTCTGTGTGTGTGTGTGTGTGTGTGTGTGTGTTAAATAGTCATAAGGTGAACAGTTTATAGTCTTTGCGGTGTTAGTAATGGTGGTGGTAGGAATAATGAAGCTGGCACCGGCCCATGGCACTCTCCTGGCTGTGTTTGGCCCTGTCAGCGTGTCAGTCTTGGTGGGTGGGTAGGTGTTTCTCTCTCTCTCTCTCTCTCTCTGATTCATAGTTTTTTTTTCTCGCTCTTTCTTGTATTTCCTTTTTTATATGTTTACTTTCCTTATTTCCTTATGTATAGTCTCTCTCTCTCTCTCTCTCTCTCTCTCTCTCTCTCTCTCTACGTTATATGAGATCATGTTTTTTGTCTTACCTATTCATTTATCATTTTATTCTATTCATTTATCTATTTATCTATTATTTTTTCCCGTCATGGTCTGCGACGAAATGAGACTGTATCTCGTGTCCTGTTCAAAGTACAATACACGTTTTATAATTAGTAAATGCAGCCTTTTTTTTTATAAGTTCTTGAGGGCATTATCAATATATAAGTAGATAGAAAATATACTTAACTCCTTCAGTACCATGACACATTTTCTTATCTATTCTGCTGACCATATGGGGAGTTTATACAACTACAGAAAGTTATGTGTGGGATTAAAATGGTGAATACTCTGGCCATTAATCTTCTGACCTCCATAGATCCTTCCTAATGTCAATAAAATGGTCTAATCACATTTCATATTCATTCTGGTGACGATTTGGTGATTTTATACAGCTACAGAAACTTACGTTGGGTATTAAAATGGTGAAGACTCTGGCCATTAATTTTCTGATCTCCATAGAACCCTCCTAAAGCAAATAAAATCGTCTAATAATACTCACAACTCACGGTAAAAATACGTCCCAGTACTAAAGGGGTTAAAACATGGAGATACCTACAAAGATATTACGAAAAAAAAAAAACGCTCCTTTATTAAAATCTCATAACTAAACTGGATTAACTAAAGAAAAATAATAAATACAAAAGCCACAATTCCATCACTTTCAACTTAACATGCAGTAAGTAAGAGTTAAATATATATAAATCCACGTGACACCTCGAGCCAAGCCAAGCCAAGCCAAGCCATCATGAGATTCACTGATGCTGCGTGGGACGGAGAATAAATAATGTTTTCTTCGCTTCATCATATTACTGAAAGCTGCAAATGTTTCTTGTCTTTGCTGCGGTCTTAATAAGGTCTAAAGGGGATGATTAGGGCTTATAGAGCTGTGTATGTGAGTTTAAGGGGGTTAATTGTTGGGGTTTGTGGTGTTTTAGTGGTTATATAGCGAGTTCATATTGTTATTGATGTTTTGAAGGGCGTTTTCATGGTTTTGTTGAGGTTTAAAGGCCATTTTTGCGTTCTGGTGAGGTTGTAGGGTTTTCAAGGATGTTTTCGTGTTTTGGTGAGGTTGGTGTGGTTTAAAAGTAGGTTTTTGTGGTTCTAGTGAGGTTGGTGGGGTCTTGAGGGTGTTTTCGAGGTTCTGGTGAGGTTTTTGGGTTAAGCTATGGTAATTTCGTGGTTCTGATGACGTTGATGGGATTTTAAAGGATTTTTCATGGTTCTGGTGAGGTTATTGGGGTATTTAAGAGTGTTTTCGTGGTTCTGGAGAGTTTTTTGGGGTTTTAAAGGGTGTTTTCGTGGTTCTGGTGAGGTTGTTGAGGTATTAATGGGTGTTTTCGTGGTTCTGGTAAGGTTCTTGGGGTATTTGAGAGTGTTTTCGTAGTTCTAGTGAGGTTGTTGGGGTGTTAAAGTGGTGTTTTCGTGGTTCTGGTGAGGTTGGTGTGGTTATTATGGGTGTTTTCGTGGTTCTGGTGAGGTTGTTGGGGTGTGATATGATATTTTCGTGGTTCTGGTGAGGTTGGTGGGGTTTTAAAGGGTGTTATCGTGGTTTTGGTGAGGTTGTGGTGTTTAAAGGTGTTTTCGTGGTTCTGGTGAGGTTGTTGGGGTTTTAAATGGTGTTTGCATCGTTTTGGTGAGGTAGGGTTTTTTTTAAAGTAAATTTTCGTGGTTCTGGTGAGGTCTTAGGGATGTTTCCGGGCTTTTGGTGAGATTGTTGAGTTTTAAAGGGTGTTTCGTAGCTCTCGTAAGGTTGTTGGGGAAGTTATATGGATGGTTTCGTGGTTCTAGTGAGCTAATTGGGATTTCTAAGGGTGTTTTCGCGGTTCTGGTGAGGTTGTAGAGGTTTTAATGGATGTCATCGTGGTTTAAGAAAGATTTTAGAATCACCGGGATTAAAGAACAAGTTGAAGAAGAGACGCAGGAGGAAATTAACAGCCATCATTTGCTACTGGAGGATAAGTTACAGCTCCTTATATCCGGCAGGATGAGCACACCGTGTGGCGAGGCGTGGCGACCATCATCGGAGCCCACCTATCATTGCTCGTTTCGCAGAGTTGCAGACTTTGAGGCCGTAATGAGGAACGTCACAAAGCTCCCAGGCAGAATTTTCACCAATGAAGACCTGTGCCCAGCTTCACATAACCTCAGAAATGCCTTAATTGCTATCTACCTAGACTTTAACAGTTTAACATATATGTACATATATGAAGGTAAAGTGGCGTTCTTCAAGCATACACGATTCACATCATCAAGCAAAGGCCAAGTGGTTCAAGTGTCCCGAGAAGTGAAGCCCCGACAACGAGTAAGACCACAGCTCGAACTTCGGAGAGCGTGCATGGTGGTCGGTGGATGACGGTGTTGAAGTCGGAAGATGGTGCTGGTAGGACTACAGGTGTTAGTGACATTGGCGGTGGTAGCACACCATCCAGTTATCGTGTAGACGTCACGACTGCTGGCGTTTGGTGTAGTAGTGGTGAAGCTGGGAAGCGAGCTCACCTGGCTGGAGACATTTGAAAATTTGTTCATCACTCTGCTGTTACCAAGTATTCCACTTGCATCCATCATAATTATGGATAACGCCTCAAACCACTCAAGGAAGAAAAATCAACCCCCGTCAGCCTCCAGCAATAATGCAGCTATCAGAGATTGGTCAGAGAAAGGGATCATTGCTGCTCCCGAATATTTCCTCAAGGCTCGGCTCCTGACACTCGTTGAGCCACACACCGCTCCTGAGGAGGAAAGCTACAGTATGTGTGGTTGACAGGACATGATGGCTGGTGAGGATGGCCATAAGATTGTTTGCCTTCCAGCGGACCACTGTCAGTACGTCCCCTGTGAGCTGATACGTGCCCAAGGGAAAGGATATATATATATATATATATATATATATATATATATATATATATATATATATATATATATATATATATTTTTTTTTTATACCATGTGGGCTTTTCATGGGAATTTATGGGCTAAAGGGGGTACTTTTTGTGGTACCTCCTATCTCAAAGCCCACCCGCTAGGAAACCGTTGCCCCGAGTGAGGAAGCCCAACCTACACTCGGACCGAGGACAGGATTCGAACCCGTGCGCTTTGAGACCCCTCGAACCCCAAAGCACGCATGGTTCCACTGTACCACGGCACGGAGACAGACCTCTTAGATGGCTCCTTGGAAGCCACTTGCTGATGAAACAATAAACAGCATCACAAAAGATAAGTGAATGAATGCTGTCGTACAAGTTGAGAAAGTTCACACAAATGATGTAAGGAAATAAATTGCCATTGACAAATTTGTTGATTGTTTCACCATCACGCTGACAACATCTGATGGGGAATCAGAATAGATTTGACCTTGTCGTTAACTTAGAGGATATTTGGCCTCAGTGGGAAACTTCTTGGGAAAAAAAAAAAAAAAAAAAAATGCGCCAAGACGGTTACCTCCTGGGTTGTGTGGAAATTAAATTTGAATAAGTATTCATCACCTATCATACTGGTACAGTAGGCAAATGATACTACTACTACTACTACTACTACTACTACTACTACTACTACTACTACTGCTACTACTACTAATGATAATAATAACAATAATTTATTAATACTATACTTGTAATTGTTGAAATGATTAAAACAACACCGATAATAACAATAGCACTATGCATTAGGTGGTGATAATGATAATTATGATAATAATAATAATAACAGAGAGAGAGAGAGAGAGAGAGAGAGAGAGAGAGAGAGAGAGAGAGAGAGAGAGAGAGAGAGACGGACAGAAAGACGGATAGAAAGACGGACGGACGGACGGACAGAAAGACGGAGGGACGGACAGAAAGACGGACGGACATAAAGACGAATGGACGGACGGACCTGTTATGTTATGTTAAAGACTGACAGATAGAGACAGAGACACCTGCAGCCTATATTTTATGGTATCGTAAAATTAGATAGACGATTGATATCTGGATAGCACTGACACAGGACGTGCGCTGCGTGAGTCCAGTGTCCTGCTGTGAGGGGTCCCGAGTCACCTGTAGCATCAAAATCAAGATCAGCATCAAGATGAGGATCAAGATAAAAATGAAGTGTAGGTTTCTATTTACTTTTTGGTGGTAAGAGTCTGTATTTGGCTCCATCTTGACTGTTTCAGCTGTATTTTTAGTTTAATGCTGTATTTTAGCAAAGTAATGGGAAATGGGGCTGCGGGGCTCTTGTATTACTGTGTTCCTTAAACAAAAGCATATTTTGTACCTCAGTGGCTAGCAGATTCATTCTAAACACACTGAAGTCTTCTAGATAAAATGTTTCATCTTCAGATGGGCAATGCCACATTGTCTGACAGGAGGTGTGTTGGCAACGCTTCAGCTGTTAGGTTAGGTAATGCTGTGATTGAGTAGTTTTATTAACTCTACAACCCATCACTGCATATTTCCGCCACAGGTTTCTGGATTTTTTTTCTGTAGTATCAAACACAGCTGCCACCATAACAGCAGCTATAGTTCCGGTACAATTCTAGTTTCTGCCCATACTCCCCCGTCCACCCCCAACAAGCGTGGGGACAGGTGGAAATGTGGGGTTTCGGGTGGGGAACGTGAAATGCGTCGAAATGCCTATTTTTTGCGTAACTGGTGGGTGGGGGGGGGGTTAGTGGCCTTCCTAAACTCTGCAGAAAGTTCATCGCAACTTTCGTAAATTCACTAGTTTCCATAAATTTGGAGTAAATTTCATCAAGGACGCTAACCTAACCTAACCCAACCCAACCCAACCCAACTCAACTCAACTCAACTCAACTCAACTCAACCCAACCTAATGTACACCTACGGTAACCTACCTACCTAACTTAACATACTGTAAACCTAAGGAAACTTGTAGTGAAATCCCCGTAGACTTTTTAAGAGGATTTTTTTTTTTTTCTCCACTATGCCAGAAAATATGCATTTCCGACACACTTCATGTTCCCCACCCTGAAAACCCGCATTCCCACCTGTCCCCAACTAGAATTATACCGTAGTTCTTTAGTTACCCCTGGTGGCAACAGCTGAAGCTTGGGCACTGGCCTTGGAATTACAGCAGTTTCAAGCAATACACCACACATAAGTATACACATTGTCACAGTTTAGATATAGGTCACATTTCTACCAGCATGTCTAACCCCATTTTATCCTATCGGAAAATGGGGTTAGGTTAAATTAGGTTAAAACCGGCTTTCCCAGGAGGTCCCCAAGCTTGTTAGACATAGGGAAAAAGAAATATAAGATAGGGTATATTGGTTGAGATTGCAAATTTACCGAAAAAAATAAATAAATAAATGGCTAATAAGATAAAAAGAAAGAAAAAAATAAAGTTGTAGATAGTAAGATAATTAGAGAAAAGAGAAGAAATGATAAAGTTGTGGGTAGGAAAAGAAGAGTAAAGAGAAAGAGAAGAAGAAAATGATAATTAGGTGAAGAAATATAAGATTGGGTATATTGGTTGAAACTGCAAATTTACCCTGTCCTCCTTTCCTGGCTTCCCTCTGCAGCTCTATCACTCAGCTGACGTGATGTGGGAATGGAAATATAACCATCCTCCAGCTCTCCTCGCTTCCCTGCTCCCCCTTCACAGCTCTTTCACTCAGCTGACATGGCATGGGAGTGGAAATATAACCAAAACTAACCTAACCCTAACTTTACCCTAACCTAACCATAGCTAACTTAACCTAACCATGCTATTGGGCAGAAGGACTCTGAGGAAGATGTATCAGCATTGTGTGGCGACTCAAATAGGTAACGCTAGCTAGGATAGGTTAGGTTATGTCTAAGCTGGGGTTAGGTTAGTTTGGGTCATCATATTTTCATTGCCACATCTTAGCAGAGTGAAAGAGCATTGAAGGGGAAACCGGGAAATGAGAAGAACTGGAGGGACAATTATATTAGGACAGTGCTGAAACTTGACCATATTTCAGCTTACTCCAGCCAAACACCCTGCCCTCCCACTCGCTCCCCAGCAGTTTGGGGGTAGGAGCCAAAATTAATAGGCAATGAAGCTGCATAGCCACTCTTAGTAGTGATAGGTATATGTGAGAGGTATGTGTTTACCCCACCACTTCCCCCACCCACTACTTACCTAATATTGTCAATTCTTCTAAAATAGCCTATCTTAGCCATGGGGTCTGTGGCTCTGCCTGGACTCCTTGTTAGGATACTAACTTACCAAACATAAACCTAACCTAACCTAACCTAACCCAAACCAACCCAACATAAACCTAACTTAACCTAACCAAACCCAAACATAAACCTAACCTAACCTAACAAAGCACCTCAAAAATTCCACCACTGCCACACAATTTTTCTCTGTGTCTGGCAAGGCCACTGATCCTTCCATGTGATGTGTGTGTTCTGTGCTTGTATCTGATGCAGCTGGATTTGCTTTAATTTGCCTTAATATTTACTGTAAAATCATGAATCACACTGAGGCATGCAGAGTAGTGTTCGTAGTGTGGGAGAGAGAATGGGGACGTGAAGTTTGACCTGAATATAATTTCTGAATGACAAGTGAAGATCAGACACCATGTGGATAGGTTTGAGAATAGTGGCTGTCTACCACAGCAATGAGAGAGAGAGAGAGAGAGAGAGAGAGAGAGAGAGAGAGAGAGAGAGAGAGAGAGAGAGAGAGAGTGTGATGTATAACTGTAGGCTGTATGGTAACATTAAGTACTTGTAAATACTAAATAGAAATAATGATGATTCAGTGATTAATCATCACTGTCACCATCACAGTGTACCTCAGCACACTGTTATTGATCACAGTTGAGTTATCTTTTTTCCTCCACAGCAGCAAGGTGAAGGAGACCAGGAGAGCTTAGCTGGTTCATCCTCAGCAGTGGTCAGTGTGGCAACATTTCAACACTCTTACAGAAGTGCTCTGTGAAAATACTTGTCTGCATCCTCTCAGAGTGGGATTGTGGCAAAGTCCTGTGTCATTAGAATAGAGGCGGCACAGGGAATGGTGACAGACCCCATGGCAAGTTAGTGTGCAGTGTGTGTGCTCCAAGTAGAGGCAGCAAGGGGAGTGGTAACAGACCCCATAGTACCTTAGTGTGCAGAGTGTGTGCTCCGAGTAAATGCAACAAAGGAGGATTGTAACAGACTCCTGGCAACTCACCGTGTAATGTGTGTGTGTGTGGCTTGAGTGATGGCAGCAGTGGGTGATAATGGGCTTCATGGTGACTCACTGTACTTGTATACCATTATAAAGTTCAACAAAATTGAAAGAAAACATGAAAATATGTAACAAAGTAGGTAAACGAAAGTAACCAAATAAAGAGATTGACAATTTGGTAGTTAAATGGGCTTGTCCAAATTGACATCACTCCTTGGTGTCCCAACAGCTTCCCCATGACAACACCATCTTATGTGGAACACCAGCTAGAGTGGCATGTGTGCAGATGTAGTGAAGGAGCCACAGCCACAGCCACAGCCACAGTCACAGCCACACAGCAACTCCAGAATGGAAGAGGAAGACAGCAGTATGAAGGTGGAAGATGACAGCATGGCAGAGGTGAGGAAGTTTGAGTGTGAGGAGTGTGGGGAAATACTGAATAGCAGAAGCAAGTTTATTCAGCATTCCTTGTCTCACAGAGGAGTGTCAGTGTTCTGCTGCCAGAATTGTGAGCAGCTCTTCTATTGTGAGAAGCAGCTGGAGCAACACATTTCTCTCCACATGAAGCAGGACCGTCATGAGTGTAAGTTGTGTGGAAAGCAGTTCACCAGAGAGAGTAATCTTGAGAGACACACAAAGATTCACTCAGGAAAGAAAGACTTTACTTGTGAAACATGTGGTAAGGCATTCATCAGGAAGAGTGACCTTCAGCAACATTCAAACATTCACTTGGACTCAAAGAAATACAAGTGTAACGAGTGTGGCAAAGCCTTTGCTCAGAGGGGGAACCTTGCCCGACACCTGCTCAACATTCACCCCGGAGCGAACCAACACAAGTGTGACGAGTGTGGCATGACTTTCACCTCCAAGTGTGACCTCAATAGACATGTCAAAATTCATACCATTGCAAGAGGCTACAACTGTGACACATGTGGCAAGACATTTAATCTTCACAGTAGTTTTAAGCGACACGTAAATATTCACACTCAAGAAAAGCAATACAAATGTAGTGTGTGTAAAAAAATCTTCAACCACAAGAACAACCTGACCAAGCACCTGAACACACACACTGGGGAGCAGCAGTACAAGTGTGAGGTGTGTGGCAGGACGCTGTACTCCCGCAGTGACCTCACGCGACACACCAACATTCACACCAGGGAAAAGGAGTACAAGTGTGACGAGTGCGGCAAAATATTCTACGCTAAAGGTGACCTGACGCGGCACACCAACATCCACACGCAGGCAAAGATCCACGTGTGTGAGGAGTGCGGCAGAACGTTCACCCACCGCAGCAGCTTCAAGCAGCACATGAACATTCACACAAGAGCAGAGCAGTTCAGCTGTGATGAGTGTGACAAGGTATTTTATCAGAAGGCCAGTCTGGTCAAGCATAAGAACATTCATGCTGGGATAAAGTATGCCTGTGATGAGTGTGACAAACACTTCAATGAGAAGAGTCACCTCAAGAGACACAAGAATGTTCACACTAGAACGTTAAAGTAAATACTTTGCTTTAATCACAGCAACAGTGATGAAGCATTTTGAAATTCAGTACGAAAATTTTTTACTGGGAATTGTAAAATGCAAAAGTTTTCAAAATCTATACATTTTTGAGTGGTGATGCAGGCAGTTCCAGAGTGGTGTGAGATTGATAATATTTGGGCACTTACAAATCCTCTTTGTGATTGAAACTTTTTTTTTTATTTAAGAGGGGAAAACTGGCCAAGGGCAACAGAAAGAGTTAAACAAAAGGCCCACATTGGTTTCTAGTCCCCTAGCTGGTCTGAGAGAGTTAACCAAAAGAATGGGATTGTTGTCTTGAAACTTCCCTCTTCAATGAGTTCAGGTCACAGGAAGATGAAAATACAGAAGCAGGCAGACAGTTCCAGAATGATTGAGAGCACTGGTTAACTCTTGCATTAGAGAGGTGGACAGAGTAAGGGTGAGAGGAAAAAGAAAGTCTTGTGCAGTGAGGCTGCAGGAGGAGGGGAGGCATGTGGTTAGCAACATCAGAACAGGTTGGCATAAAAACAGAAGATAGCCAGAGATTCAACATTGTCCCACTATCATTTCCATTTAAGTAATAGAGATTGCTAAGGATGTAGAGAATCTATGGACATTGCTTGTATCATTAGGAATGCTCCTGAATCTGCCAGAGGTGTTACAGCCACTTTCTTTTATACTATGCAAAAAAAAAAAAAAAAAAAAAAAAAATCACTAATATTGGCTGACCTAATCACACAACTTGTCTCCTGAATACAGGTCACTGCCACCGTCACTGCCCACAAAACAACAAATGATCCTTGAATAACATCACCATTCCCTCCAGGACACACCTAATCCTGTAATTACAAAAGGACACAGGTGATGTTAACAAGTTAATTAAACTCTAAGGATGCCAGGATCCTCCAGGATGTCTTTTCTTTTTTCCTTCCTTTCACTGAGTGAGTGGGTGTTGCAGTGGTCAGTGGTGGCAGCAGTAGAAGTTTTCATGTCTCATTCCTGCTGTGTAAGCTCCCAGTAAACTTTCTTACCTTTGGTCCATGGTATCACCAAAGCCTGTGTTCAACACCAGTGGTGTCAGTGGTCATGAGATCGGTTTCTTTATAAATGTAGCTATTTACATGAAGGTGACTTGGAGCTCATGGATTTGTAATGGAATGTAAAATAGTGGTTGGCTGATCATAGAGGTCTCTGGGCAACCACTGCTGGAGTCACCATTTGTCAGCTCAGAGAGGTGAGAATATAATCTCACCTTATTGTTTTTCTTTTTTAAGTGAACTGGTCATTTCACAATATGTAATATATCTTTAAGTATCTATCTACAGTAAACCCTCTGTGCATCAGATCAATTGGGGGAATTCCTAGTCAAATTATCTGAGGATCCAATTACTTACCTGAAGTTTTAATGATACTTATACCTAAAAATGGTAGTAAAATTCAGAAAAAATATATAATAGAACCACATATTCATGCACTGAAAACAAAGACAAGCAGAGGAGAGAAGCCACAGAGCCCTGTGAGCAGTGTATGTCAACAATTCCCCCTTCCCTCCCAGGGATGATGCATGTCTCCCAGCTTTCTTAAATATCGCCACTGTCCAATTTAGATGAAAATAATGCAATGGTCATAGAATCCGGCTTATTTGATATCCAAGTTAAACATATCCAATTTATAGAATTTACTGTCTATTCTTCTGTGTATCTATATATGTAAGTAGCATGTGGCAGAGAGACACCCATGCCACTGCTTCACTGCCAACAAATGATAGCCATACTGGAGCTGAACGCTTGGCTTGATGTAATGGTTATTAGTTGCTGCAGTTCAGGAGTGAGTTGCACAAGGCACGGTACAAGTGTGGTAGGGGAGAGGGATGATGGAGGTGGTGGTGGTGGAACAAACACACTCTTACTTGGAGTGCATGCTTAACTCTTACACTACTTGCTACAATGTTACTTACAGCAGCTTAGAGTTGTTCTACAATGTAAGTACAGAAGAGGCAAATACTGTGAGAGAGAGACTGATTAATGTGTGGGAAGATCAGATGCCAGTATGATGCCATGTGTTTGTTTGTCAGCCACAAAAATGTTTCAAGGAAAATATACACTGCTCAGATTTTCAGCTCAATTTTTTTTTCTGCTCAGATTTTCAGCTCAATTTTTTTTTTTTCTTTTACTGGCAACATGCAGTTTGGAATGTTTTAAATGACTGTGTTCACATTTTAATAGATTTTCTTTTTTTTATGTCGGAGGGGGAAAGCTGGCCAAGGGCAACATAAAGCGAAAAAAAAGGCCCACATAGTTGCCAGTCCCATTGTAGGTCCGAGAGGATTAGCCCCCCCCCAACCAAAAAAAAAAAAAAAGACAAATGTTTTGAAACCTCTGACTTAAAAGAAGTCAAGTGATAGGAAGATGGTAATACAGAAGCAGGCAGGGAGTTCCAGAGTTTACCAGAGAAAGGTATGAGTGATTGAGAGTACTGGTTAACTTTTGCATTAGAGAGCTGGACAGAATAGTAGTGAGAAGAAGAAAGCCTTGTGCCGTGCGGCTATAGGAGGAGGAGAGGCATGCAGTCAGCAAGATCAGAAGAGCAGTTAGATTGAAAAATTTACTTACGTCGTGACGTCACGGAGTAGGCTTTGTAAATGTGGTTGGTGATGGAAAAGAACACATCTGGGACCACAGAAATTAATTATACAAGAAAAAAAAAATAGCTTGTGCAAATCGTTGTTCGACGAAATAGCTGCCACTCTACAAGAACTGTCCTTCAATGCAGGGTGTTGTTGGAGGTAAGGATTGAAAACTTGTCAGGATTTAATTTGATCGCAATTGTGCATAGTCTTCTTTTTATGATTAGTGTGTGGTAGACACTCCTTTCTTTCCTTCAACATAGCCAGGGACGTATCCACAGGCATTTTCTTTTCTGTTGACTCTTCCGGTACGCCAAAAGAAGAGCAACCACCGCGTCAGCATCGTTATTGGAGGAAGATATTTTGACGGGTAGCTGTTTGTTTACACTCACTTCCCGCCAAGGCGCAAACTAGTCAATACTTTGCAGGCGCTATGTGTGACGTTTTACAACTAGAAGGGATTAGTCGATACTTCTAGCGACTTGCAATTTTTGTCGCAAATTGGCACGTGTGAACCCTCCTTTAAGAGTTAGATGTGTGGTAGGGGAGAACAATGTCTGAATCGATGGAACGTGTGGGTTCTTGCAGCTTCCTTCTTTTCTTATGTTGTTATGTCGTTATGATTCTGAAGCACTGTGTCTGTTGTTCCAGGAGCCGCGACACTTTAACAACATGATCGTGACGATGTTGAAGTGTTTTTACCCAGAGATGTGGCTCACGTGGGCCGGCGAGAGGTGGGTTGTTTGACGGGAACGTGTCGCTTGTGTGTTGTGTGGGTGGTAGTTTGTGTTTGGGTGGGCGTAATAGAGGCGGTGGTGGTGGTGGTGGAGTGTGGTGTGTAGCTTGGGGGCTGCAGTTCCCCCAGCAGCTGCACGTGTCCTCAACGATGACCGCAGGCACCATCAGCTGCATGAAGGAGGCTGCTGTCATCAGTGAGGGGTGTAGTGTTTTGAGACGAGAATGTTGCAGCTGCAGTTGTTGTTGTTGTTGTTGTGATTGTTCAGTGTGGTTCTGTCTGTAGTGTTGGTTGTCTTCAAAGAAAGTTAGTTGGAGTTTGATGGAGGGACAGCCGGTGTGCGCAAGGCTCGAGCGAGTTCATTATCTCTGTTTGCTCTTTAAGGTTGTCAAAAGAAACTTCAAAAGAGTATTTAATAATGATCTCGTTGAGCATTTGTTTTTCCGTATTGGTGTTTGTGTTTGCAGGTGTAAGTGTAGCTGTTGGAATGGCGAGTGCGGCGGCTTTGGGTGTTGTGGGTGTGGTACCGTGGGTGTAGGGGAGTTCTGTTTTTGATGAGCTCCGCGTTTTACTGGGCACTTAAACGATACTGCTGTATGTTCCCCATCGTAATTGATGCATTTGAGGGTGGTTGTGTGGCAGGTTTTGTAGTCATGGGCCTTGGCTGCTCACTCGGAACATACCAGCAGTTGTCACTCATGCTGATTTGTGATGTGTGTGAACCGCAGAGTAGCAATGGTAACACTGACTGGGCAATGAGCAGTAGTCTTCAGTGTTTAGGTTGTGTGAGGGAATGATTGGTGGGAATAGTCTCAATATGCCTTCTTGCTAGGTGTTGTCGGCCGCTGTCGTGAGCAAAGTTTTATTTCAATCATGTGAACCTTTGAGATGATAATATATGTGTTCTAGGTTGAGATTTAATATTTTGATGATACATATATCTATCTATCTATCTATCTATCTATCTATCTATCTATATATCTATCTATCTATCTATCTATCTATCTATCTATCTATCTATCTATCTATCTATCTCTCTCTCTCTCTCTCTCTCTCTCTCTATATATATATATATATATATATATATATATATATATATATATATATATATATATATATATATATATATATATATATATATATATATATATATATATATATATATATATATATATAACTAAATATTGTTATTGCTTAAAATGTTCATTTTTTCAAATTTGTATAAGAAAACAAAAAGCATTTACGGGAGACACAAGAAAGTGAAGCAGTTGTTCAGGTTATGGTGAATATTAGACCAGTCCTAATGGAGGCAAACTGTCAGTAAGTAATGATGTGACAAGACAAATCACATATTCATAATTTTTCGTATTTTTCATATACCAGAAGAAAGACCAACAGGGATTGAAATGTATAACAAATATACCAAAAACTTATTTAGTTTTCTCAAGACAGATCGAGCTGGTACAACCACACCTTCACTCTGCAGGTGGAAAGTGTACCGGATACTGTCACCGTCACGTCACCGACACTGGCATTGCCTTGCATAGAAACTCACGCATGGCGGGACAGCTGAATGTGTTCCATTGTTCACCGAGTATTCCTGCATGTACAATTCATGTCTCTAGTTTACACAATTCTAATGGTCAATACAATGTTAAATCACGCATTATTTATCACTACATACAGTATGATATCACAAATATAATATTATGTCATATTTTCATAATTTTATTGAAATTACAAAACACAAGTTAGAAGACGATAACATCAGAGAGCAGCAACCTTACATTCTTAGGAAAAGTTTAAAGCTTATGGGAAAGAATAACAAATATAGTAAAAAAAGAAAAAAATATTCGTTTCATGACAGAAAAACGCGTCGGTAGAACTATTCATTGAATTCTTCGTAGAGATGGTAATACGTGAACATTCTTTTTTTTTTTTTTATTAGGTAATTTTTGTGGAAGAAGGAAGGCTGATCCAGAATTGTGGTTCGGCCGCCAACAGACCTCGGTCCTGCGGGCTCATAGGACTTGTACTATTGCAGTGTTATGTAGTGGAGATAGAACAGACACCACTCGCTGCAGGCGTGAAGGACCACTGGTTACGAACACTGCCATTGATAACACTTATTGTAAGTTATGATGTCAAACATGTGCTTGTGGCCAGTGTGTTGTTAAACAGCCAAGGTTGTGTTTGTCACTGTGGCCAAGTGACGGTTTTGTAGCAAAGCCTGTATGAAAGTTATTCTTGTCACTCTTGTGCCTGTCAAAACTATCCTTTCTCCTGTCTATGTACAGAACGGTTTCTACAGACCATTGTTACTTATCTTATTGACATGTCTATCAAAAGTCATATGGAAAATAAAAATATATGCCTAATTTTCTAATGGAGTTGCTGGGAAGTGTGATGATATTGTCGACTTGCAAGCATGCGTTGGGAGGAATCTGAGATATTAATGAAGCCTTTGCTGCTTATGGACATACGCGGAGTTTGGGCCAGCTGAGGGGATCTGAGGAGGTATTATGCTGATTTTCCCTGGAATGAATACAGTTTTCCGTGTGAGAGCCATCTCTGTGTGCTGAACGCCAGTGTTGCCAGATGGTGAAATTTTTCACCAGATTCAGAAAATCTGGTGAAATTTCTAGCTTCCTTGTGAATAAATATTAAGAGTTTGGAACCGGACAAAATCTGGTGAAATCTGGTGAAAAGTAGTTGATCAGTGATTACTGCTGAAGTATAGATATCGTTCACGTCAAGAATAATTCAATGGATGGCGCAACTTTGCAACTACCGGTATTGTGTTTACATCAACACAAACGGGTCACGGGTGAGTGCTTGGGTGACGTTGTAAACTCTACGTGTCCACAGTCGGGAGTCTCCACAGCCGAAGAAAACGCCTTTCAAGGTGAACGGATATAAAAATATCAGTAGAAATCATCATTAAGTATTCACTTGATGTGTCAGGGAAGACATTATTTTGTGGAGAAATGGGTATGTGTATAGTGCTATAAGGAGGACGTTCAGCATGTGTGTTTCGTTGTCATATTTACAAAGAAATTCTTCATGAACTGTTCTTAAAAACTTGCAGTGTTTGGTGAATGGCTTGGTGGTGCTGGCATGATAAAGGATGGTACATGATTGTTGCAAAATTATACATGTACCTGCTGCATATATACACAAATACTATAAGCTTATACCTAACCTGATAAAATATTCACAGCAGCCAGTCGTGGTTTCTGACTACAGATAAAATGATAATTTGTGACTGAAGGCATTGGCAGTCTCAGCATAGGTGACTAGGCCTACTCAAACTAGTTACTGGACCAGTGGTTCTTAACCCTTTTACTAACACGCCCCCTCTAGGTACTGTTCTCTCCTTCCACAGCCCCCGTGACATTATATAATCACACGAAAAATAATATACATACTCATAACGAAGATACTGCTGCATTATTTCATAAACTAATCTGTACAGTACTGCCCGCGTTCGTGTCAAGAAAATAACTCATAACAGGAAAATACAGAAATCAAATGTCAACCAAAGTGCTTGATAGTATTGTGCGCATTCGATCGCATCTCATGATGCAGGGAATCTGTTGCACACAATTTGACATTACTAGTGATATGCTCTAAAGATTCACGTCTGAAAAGTATGAAGTGTAGGTAACTCTTGGATATAGCCTACCGAGAAAAGAGGAAGTAGATGCATTTATTTATTAATTTATCCTAGCTACAGTTGTGTTAAAGGAAAATTGACAAGTACTTTCTTTACATTATTGCATTACAGTACAGTATTATTCATAAAGTCATAGATTATGGAAATAAAGATTTTGACTTAAGAATGTTATGCATATTAATTTTCATTAAAAACTTATTTTACATTACCATAAAAAATATTGGTGAAATCTGGTGAAATTTTGATGGATGTCTGGTGAATTCGGCACATCACGATCTGGCAACGCTGCTGAACGCATAACAGAGATGATAGTGTCAGGCATGGAGGCGTACATTCCTCATTCTTTCTCTTAACCTAAACCTTCCAAACCTTGGTTTAACGCAGCCTCTTCTCGTGCTATACATGATAGAGAGGTTTCCCACAAAAGGTACTTGAGTCTTCCATCTCCTGAATCTCATGTGCTTTATATTTCTACCCGGAATCATGCCAAGTCTGTTCTTCAATTTTTTTTTTTTTTTTATGCAGGAGGAGCAACTAGCCAAGGGCAACAAAAAATGAAAATAAAAAGGCCCATTGGGTTGCCAGTTCCCTTAATGGTCAAGTGAGATATCCAAAATTCAGGGACTAATGACTTGAACCCTTAAGTCGTGGAAAGATGGAAATAAAGAGGCAGGCGGAGAGTTCCAGAGTTTACCAAAGAAAGGTATGCCAAACACTCCTTCATTAATAGAAAATGTCAAAATCTTTCAAACTCTAACTCCCCTGGAGACTTCTGGCATCTGGCCAAAAACATCTCCAATAACTTCACTGCTTCATCTTTCCCTCCTTTATTTCATCCTGATGGCACCACTGCCATCTCTTCTGTCTCTAAAGCTGAACTCTTCTCTAACAACTCCACCTTGGATGATTCTGGGCTTGTCCCTCCCTCTCCTCCTCCCTCTGACTATTTAATGTCTTCTATCAAATTTCTTCGTAATGATGTTTTCCATGCCCTCGCTGGCCTAAACCCTCGGAAGGCTTATGGACCTGATGGGGTTCCTCCTATTGTTCTCAAAAACTGTGCTTCCGTGCTTCTACCTTGCTTGGCAAAACTCTTTCAACTCTGTCTATCGACTTCTACCTTTCCTTCTTGCTGGAAGTTTGCCTACATTCAGCCTGTTCCTAAAAAAGAGTGACCGTTCTAATCCCTCAAACTACCGTCCTATAGCTTTGATGTCTTGCTTGTCTAAAGTTTTTTAATCTATCTTCAATAGGAAGATTCTTAAACACCATCCTCCGC
>NC_059257.1:3471869-3479369 GCF_017591435.1 Portunus trituberculatus | reverse complement strand
GTTAACCAGTACTCTCAATCATTCACCACTATTCTGTCCACCTCTCTAATGCAAGAGTTAACCAGTACTCTCAATCATTCACCACTATTCTGTCCACCTCTCTAATGCAAGAGTTAACCAGTACTCTCAATCATTCACCACTATTCTGTCCACCTCTCTAATGCAAGAGTTAACCAGTACTCTCAATCATTCACCACTATTCTGTCCACCTCTCTAATGCAAGAGTTAACCAGTACTCTCAATCATTCACCACTATTCTGTCCACCTCTCTAATGCAAGAGTTAACCAGTACTCTCAATCCTTCACCACTATTCTGTCCACCTCTCTAATGCAAGAGTTAACCAGTACTCTCAATCCTTCACCACTATTCTGTCCACCTCTCTAATGCAAGAGTTAACCAGTACTCTCAATCCTTCACCACTATTCTGTCCACCTCTCTAATGCAAGAGTTAACCAGTACTCTCAATCATTCACCACTATTCTGTCCACCTCCATAATGCAAGAGTTAACCAGTACTCTCAATCATTCACCACTATTCTGTCCACCTCTCTAATGCAAGAGTTAACCAGTACTCTCAATCATTCACCACTATTCTGTCCACCTCCCTAATGCAAGAGTTAACCAGTACTCTCAATCATACATACCTCTCTGGCACACTGTGGAACTCCCTGTCTGCTTCTCTATTTCCACCTTCCTGTCACCTGGACTCCCGAAAGGGGGGGGTTTCAACACATTTATCCTCCGGCTGGCTGAAGCTTTTGTCACTGTATGGGCCCGGCACCTCAGCGGGCCCTCTCATTGTGACCCTTGTTGTACTTCCCAGCGCTCTTCCCTCATAAAAACTAGTACTACTTCTACTACTTCTACTGCTGCTGCGACTACCACCTCTACTACTACTACTACTGCTACTGCTGCTACTACTACTACTACTACTACTACTACTACTACTACTATTATTATTATTATTATTATTATTATTATTATTATTATTATTATTATTATTATTATTATTATTATTACCATTATTATTATTACTGTTGCTACTACTACTACTACTACTACTATTACTGGTGTTGTTGGTGGTGTTAGTGTTGTTGGTGGCGGTGGTACTATCATTGTTACTGTTGTTGTTGGTGTTGATAGTAATAATGATAAGGAATTGGGAACGAGCAGCGTGGAATGAGAAAGGAAGCGAGGAGGAAGAGGTGGAGGAAATGTTAACTAATTACTTTCCACAGGTGTGTATGTCACCTGTGTGTGTGTGTGTGTGTGTGTGTGTGTGTGTGTGTGTGTGTGTGTGAGTCATGGTTAATATATATGTATATGAAATATGAGGGTTATTATACACACACACACACACACACACACACACACACACACACACACACACACATAAGTGGAAGTAGTAGTAGTAGTAGTAGTAGTAGTAGTAGTAGTAGTAGTAGTAGTAGTAGTAGTAGTAGTAGTAGTAGTAGTAGTGGTATTATTATTATTAGTAGTAGTTGTTGTTGTTGTCGTTATTTTAGTAAAAGTAGTATTAGAATTAGTTGTTGTAGTAGAAGCTCTGGTAGATTAGTAGTGGTAATAATAATAATAATAATAATAATAATAATAATAATAATAATAATAATAATAATAATAATAATGTTAGCTCCTCATCTTTCTCTTTTTCTTTCTTCTTCTTCTATTTTTCCCATAAGAATTTCCCTCCTCCTCCTCCTCCTCCTCCTCCTCCTCCTCCTCCTCCTCCTCCTCCTCCTCCTCCTCCTCCTCCTCCTCTTCCTCTTCCTCTTAACTTTCTCACAATAAGGATGTGTCCCAGGAGGATGTTTCTCTTCTCTCTCTCTCTCTCTCTCTCTCTCTCTCTCTCTCTCTCTCTCTCTCTCTCGTAACATCCTTTTTCTTGATCTTATATACCCTCTTTTTTTTCTTCTTCTTTTTCTTCTTTTCTTCTTCTTCTTCGTCTTCTTCTTCCTCTTCTTCTTCTTTTCTCTTTTTCTTCTTTATGTATATTATCTCCATCAGTCATAGTCTCCTCCTCCTCTCTCCTCCTACTCCTCCTCCTCCCTCCTCCTCCTCCTCCTCCTCCTCCTCCTCCTCCTCCTCCTCCTCCTCCTCCTCCTCCTCCTCTTCCTTCTTTTTAAAGTTGTAAGCTGGGTAACGTTTTATACAGGTCAGAGAGAGAGAGAGAGAGAGAGAGAGAGAGAGCACTATAAAGACAGACAGAAAGAGACAATAATTACTTAACTTTATTAACTCCCTTCTCTCTCTCTCTCTCTCTCTCTCTCTCTCTCTCTCTCTCTCTCTCTCTCTCTCCATTAGTCCCTTATCTTATCACTACGACCTTCATAGACTCAGCTGCAGCCATTAGTGATAAAGCATCTCCTGGCAGGGTACAAGGCATTGGCTCAAGTATAAGGGATCTGATTCTAAGTATATGCGATTGGGTTCAGTTTTAAAGGATCGAGTACCAACATGAGGTATTACAGGTGTGGAAGTGAGAGAGAGAGGTGATTGAGGGCTTGTGGGGAGGGTGATGTGGTTTTAGGGGGTTAGGAAGATTGAGAGAGAGAGAGAGAGAGAGAGAGAGAGAGAGAGAGAGAGAGAGAGAGAGAGAGAGAGATATTGGGGTAGAGGTTCAAGACGGAAAATATGTGAGATAAGGTATATTTCCTTGTCTCTCTCTCTCTCTCTCTCTCTCTCTCTCTCTCTCTCTCTCTCTCTCTCTCTCTCTCTCTCTCCAGCTGAATCGTCTCACCTCACAAATTATGGCCATTGACACACACACACACACACACACACTTGACAGTTAAGTGCCGAGATGTATGTTAATTGCGTGTGTGTGTGTGTGTGTGTGTGTGTGTGTGTGTGTGTGTGTGTATGTTTCAGAGAGAGAAGAGAGAGAGAGAGAGAGAGAGAGAGAGAGAGAGAGAGAGAGAGAGAGAGATTAGTAATGCGACAACCTGTGGTGATTTTGTAACCCGGATCTCTCTCTCTCTCTCTTTCTCTCTCTCTCTCTCTCTCTCTCTCTCTCTCACTCTCTTGCTATTTCCTGATGATGATGATGATGATGATGATGATGATGATGATGATGGTGATGATGATGAACAGTAGTAGTAGTAGTAGTAGTAGTAGTAGTAGTAGTAGTAGTAGTAGTAGTAGTAATGGTGATATTGATTAGCACAGAGAGAGAGAGAGAGAGAGAGAGAGAGAGAGAGAGAGAGAGAGAGAGAGAGAGAGAGCTAACTTACTCAATTGAAAAGTTTTGTCCTGTTTTGTAAATAGTGCCTTGTTTTTTCTTCTTATCATTGGGAGAGAGAGAGAGAGAGAGAGAGAGAGAGAGAGAGAGGAGGGCGTGGCAGCATAGTTAGTAAATTGTTCGTGTGTGTGTTGGTTTCAAGGGAGGGAAGGGGAAAAGGGGATAGGAGAGAGAGAGAGAGAGAGAGAGAGAGAGAGAGAGAGAGAGGTAGGGAGGGAGGAAAAGGAGGGAAAAATTACGCGAGTTTCATGTTTTGGTTCTGTTTTACTCTCTCTCTCTCTCTCTCTCTCTCTCTCTCTCTCTCATCTCTCCCTCTTCTCCTCTCTGTCCACTTCCTCCCTGTTTTCCTTCCTCATCCTCTCTCTCTCTCTCTCTCTCTCTCTCTCTCTCTCTCTCTCTCTCTCTCTCTCTCTCTCTCTCTCTCTCTCTCTTTCATTCGTAACATCCTTTTCTTTTTTCTTCTGTCTTTTTTCTTAATCCCATATATCTTTTTCCTTTTCATCCTTCATTACGACTCTTCTTCTTCTTCTTCTTCTTCTTCTTCTTCTAACGTAGCTCCGGTCTCTAATAAAGTGAATCTATCTTTGTGCAGTGACCGGGCCGTTAGCTTCACCTCACTCGTCTGCAAAATGCTTGAAACACTTATAATAAACCATCTTGAAAATCACGTACAGTTGACTCAGCCCCTTCACTACTATGACGCGTTTCTGTATTCATTCTGGTTACTATTTGGTGATTTTGTACAAAGACTCATGTGGGGAGTTGAAATATGATGGGCATTGATCTTCCGACCTCCATAGACCCTTCCTAATGTCAATACAATCGTCTAATCACACCCAAAACTCATGATAAAAACGAGTCCCATTACTGAAAAGGTTCAAGACACAGCTTTCGCAACAAACGCTCAATTTTGAACGAACCTCTT
Source organism: Portunus trituberculatus (assembly GCF_017591435.1). Lineage (NCBI taxonomy): Eukaryota > Metazoa > Arthropoda > Malacostraca > Decapoda > Portunidae > Portunus > Portunus trituberculatus. The sequence goes on along the minus strand of NC_059257.1, from coordinate 3,475,185 downwards.
ACGTTTTTATGCTGTACTGAACCGGCGTGACGAAAGTAAAGTGGCAGATATAACATAGCTTGATTTCCAGAAGCCTTTGACGGTCCCTCGCTTGTCAAACTACAATCACACGGTACTCAAGGCAATGCGTTACCATGAAGAGACGACCGTAAACAAACTGGCTGAACAACCGTAAACAAACTGACTGAAGAAAAGTAAACAAACTGGCTGAAGAAAACTAAAAAAACTGGGTGAACAACCGTAAACAAACTGGCTGAACAACCGTAAACAAACTGGCTGGACAACCGTATGGACAACCGTAAACAAACTGGCTGAACAAACGTAAACAAACTGGCTGAACAAACGTAAACAAACTGGCTGGACAACCGTAAACAAACTGGCTGGACAACCGTAAACAAACTGGCTGAACAAGCGTAAACAAACTGGCTGAACAACCGTAAACAAACTGGGTGAACAAGGGTAAACAAACTGGGCGAACAACCGTAAACAAACTGGCTGGACAAGTGTAAACAAACTGGGTGAACAAGGTTAAACAAACTGACTGAACAACCGTAAACAAAGAGTAATTATCAGTGGAGAAGCATGAAGGTGGACTGAGGTAACCAGCGGAGTGCTCCAGGGATCAGTCTGAGGACCTTCTCTCTCCCTTGTGTATATAAACGCCATTGATGAGAGAACCACTGGTGTGATATGGAGGTTTCCTGATGACGCCAAACTATAGCCTGTCTACTCTAAAATGGCTCCTGGATTTCAAACATATTGTAGTTTATTTATTTATTTATTTATTTTATACCATGTGGGCTTTTCACATAAATTTCTGGGCTAAAGCGGATACTTTTTGTGGTACCTCCTATCTCAAAGCCCACCCGCTATAGGAAACCGGTGCCCCAAGTGAGGAAGCCCATCCTACACTCGGACTGTGGATAGGATTGGAACCCGTGCGCTTGGAGACCCCTCGGACCCCAAAACACTCATGGTTCTACTATACCACGGCGGCCCCTATTAATAACGTAATTGATTTGATGTGAATAATGCTTGTTTTCTGTTGATCAACGCACTTATTACAAGGACAACTCACAGTTTGCCTCAAGATCTGACAACCACGCATTCCCTGGGGCGCCTTTCAAACCGAGACCTAGGAGACACTTTAGAATAGATGGACTGTAGCAAATACCGCAGTCTGTAATCGTACGTCAAGGAAATGCAGAACAATGTACGCAGTCCCCTTTCCTTTTCACTTTTTTAGGAACTGGCACTTCAGTGGGCCTTTTTTGTCACTTTTTTTTGTTGTCCTTGGCCAGTTGTCCCTCTTACATAAAAAAAGAAAGTCAGAGTGGAGGCAAATCTGGCCAGTGAGTTTTAATGCGAACAAGTGTAAAGTGATGCAGTGTAGGGTACAGAAACGAGAGTGCAAAGTATATTGTTAATGGCGCCCAACTTGAAGGTGTGGACACAGAAGTTAATGGAGGAGCAACAATATCGAATGATGTAAGACGCAGCCACCAGTCTTCAGAAGTCGCCAAGAAAGCAAATAAAATAAATGGCTTAATCAGCAGATCTTTTCAATATAAATTTAAAGATACAATCCTCTCTCTCTTCACATTACTTGCATTGTTCGTTCCCTTTTGCAATATTGCCTTCAAGCATGGTGTCCTCATCACCACAAACACGTTAATGAATTAGAATGAGTTGAGCGTAGAGCAACAAAAATTATACCAAATCTAAGAAACAAATCATAAGAATTGAGTGATTTAAAGAATTAAATAGTATGTTCCCATTAATCCCTTCAGTACCATGACGCGTTTCCATATTCTTTCTGTTTACTATTTGGTGGTTTTATACAGCTTCAGAAACTCATGTGGGGATTCAGATAGTGAAGGCTGTGGCCATTAATCTTCTGACCTCCATAGACCCTTCCTGATGCACTGTAAATAGAATCGTCTACTCACGCTCAAAACTCATGGTAAGAAATGCGTCCAAGTACTGAAGAGATTAGCACAAAGAAGACTGAGAAGAGACTTAAGAAGTGTTTTAAATCATCAGCAGAGACATTGATAACATGGAGTGCAGTAAACAGTTCACGCTACATGTTTCAAAAGGGAGAGATCACGAACTGCCAGGTTATCAGTGTTACCGGCTGGTTCAAATCAGGAGTGGGTCAGCATCGTCCCGCGGTACAGCGCTGTCGCCTCAAAGCACTATGTTACGATGTATCTATTGATTTATCATGCTTTTACTCATTCCTGTATTTTTCATGTTGATATTGTACTATGTTATTTATTGATATTTACTTGAGTTTATACGTTTAACATCGTTTTATACAACAAACTATGATCGCCTGGCGTATCAAGCTCTCATTATTACACTTTAATATACCACAAACACTTAACACATTTCACATTTCACCTCGCCTCTGTAGACATTAATGCGTCACAAGCAAAGTGTAGAGCTATTTTTATTCAGCTTTGTGAGGAAAAGGAAAATTTGCGGCCGGAACCGAAGTAGCCCCAGTGTGGTGCAGCGCTTCCACCACCGTGTCCCTGTGCTGTGTCTTGCCATAACCTCAAGATGACATGTCTTTAGACTTTAAGAAAAAAAAAAAGACCCCTCAGGGTGGCCACTGTCTGATTGGTAACACTGTTAGGTCTCCACAATGACCAAAGCGTCTACGCCAGTCAAGACCGAGGATTGGTTTGTTATTGTTGTGGTGGCAAGATACAACCTCAGTATACATCAACTATTTTGGCTATTTTGATAAACTCTAATAGGAGACATTAGCCACATGTCCATGGTTCTTTGTTGTCTGCTGCCTTCAAGAAAATACAATGATTAATTGGAATTTTATCAATTGATGAACAAAATATTCTTGTCCCAGGAATACAGATGTTGTCCACTGCATCACGTGACTGTGACTGTGACTGTGATCCTGCTGTGAAGTATTACCACGGTCATGTTGTAGACTCATGTTCAAGGATACTTCTGTTGTTTTACTATCTCGGTAGGTGATAGTAAGATAGTAGAATATCCGGCATACAACAGACCAGCTGTTCTGTGTAATATTATGACATCTGGTGAATGTGGCAAGCGTCACTGTGGTAATGGTGGCTGCCATCGCAGGCCAGGAAACGGTGGCAAAATTGTTGCAAAATCCTTCAACTATCAGGAATGAATGATTTTTTTCCTGACATATGCTAGTTAGCGCATGGCCTGGGCTTCCGCGAGACGTGACAGACTCCATCAGTACAGTACACACTTCTCAACGCCGCATTCACAAATATTTCGCCTCCACTCCGCGGCCACACTGTTTGTTGGTGAG
>NC_059257.1:3459369-3464369 GCF_017591435.1 Portunus trituberculatus | reverse complement strand
ATCGAGAAAGCATCATCTGAGAGAGAGAGAGAGAGAGAGAGAGAGAGAGAGAGAGAGAGAGGTTGCCATGGTAGCGAATGTGGGCGGTGGGTGTGGGCGGAGGAGGAGGAGGAGGAGGAGGAGGAGGAGGAGGAGGAATGAGAGGAAGAAGAGGAAGGAGTGAAATGGAAAGACAAGAAGAGTACAAGAGGAGAGAGAAGAGGAGGAGGAGGAGGAGGAGGAGGAGGAGGAGGAGGAATACAAAGGAATACAAAGGAAGACAAACAGCAACAGACCCTTAGGTCCTTACTAGGCTGTTTGTGAAAACTATCTACTAACTACCAGTGGTAGAGACAGGACAGCAAAGCAGAAGGCTCCTACCCACCCACCCCTCCCTCCAGCCGAGGCTGGCAGGAAAAAAGGCGAAACCATGTGATATTAAAAAATCACATGGAATTTTAGTAGAGAGTGAAAAGGAAATGTGTAATCTACGTCTGACTACTTGTGTTTGTGGGGGAAAGTGTTAACGCTTGGTGAATGTCATGTGGTGTGTGCATTGTGTACGTGGATGCACAGTGTGTATGTCGAATGGGTGGTGCGGCAGCCTTGCCTGGCGCTTTCTAGGGAGGCAGCAGTCAATCAGGCCCCAGCTCCGTTCAATCCACTGAGATAGCATACTTTCCCTGTAGGGACTCCGTACGCTGATAACCCCTTGCAACATTGATCCCTGGTACTTAGTTCCCGATGATGATCAATGGTTGACAAGGCCCTCTCCAAACACAGCCCGTCACAGGTCGAGAGTAGTAGTAGTGACCGTTTACTCTGGGCTATCTGTGCGTGTATGCAGTGTAGTGTAGTATGTATGTAAACACAGTGTGGAGTCAAAAAGGTGGTGCGGCAGCCTTGCCTGGCGCTTTCAAGAGAGGCAGCAGTCAATCAGGCCCCAGCTCCGTACAACCACTGTAAAAGTGCACTTCCCTTTAAAGGGCGCCGCACACTGTATGGTTACCCCCTGCAGCGGTGACCCCTGGTACCTTAAATCCCGATGATGGTCACCTACTGTCAGGGCTCTTGACTATCCACAGCCCTTCACAGATCGAGAGTAAAAGTAGTGACCGTTCACTCCGGGCTATCTGTGTCATGTATGGAGGGTGAGAGTAATTTAAACTAACGGGCAATTTAATTCACGATCAGAGGCCCGGGAGATAAAAGAAAAAGCGCAAATTATTCGGAAATGAATAGCGACAACCGGGGATTACATTCAAAGTATTTATCGAGGCGAACTTTGAACGTTTCGATAGTACCTGAGTTGACAACATTTGATGGCAGACCATTCCATATATTGACTATGCGATTAAAGAAAAAGTGTTTGACTTCATTTGTTACAAAACGCTTACCAACAATTTTGAAACCATTGCTTCTGGTGACATTTGACTGGTCGACTGATACGTATTTTTGAATATTCATATTTGCAAACCCATTAAAAATTTTGAAAAGCATGATAAGGTCGCCTCTTACTCTCCGTTTCTCAAGAGAAAATAAATTTAATTCCTTTAGGCGTTCCTCGTAGGATTTGTTCCGCAACCTTGGGATCATTTTGTTAATCTGCGTTGTATTTTTCTAATTTTTCAATATCTTTTTTGTAATACGGTGACCAAAACTGAACATTGTATTCGAGATGTGGACGGACGAGTGAGTTATATAATGTTAATATTATTTTTTCAGACTTGAAAGTGAAAGATCGTCCAATGAAACCAACTAATTTATTCGCAGTTTTGACGACTTCAGTACAGTGTTTGCTAGGCTTGAGGTCTGCTGAAACAATGACACCAAGATCTTTTCTTTGTCCACACTCGTCATTGGGATATCATTCATCTTGTATGTCGCCTGAGGATTTTGATTTCCTATGTGTAATACGTGGCATTTATCTATATTGAATTTCATTTGCCACTTGTTTGACCATTCGATGAGAGTATCTAAATCTTTTGCAAAAGTTGTCTTTGGCTTTCTGAGTCTACTCTGTTTGCAATTTTGTGTCATCTGCGAATTTTGAGAGCTTACAATTTATTCTTTCATCAATGTCGTTAATATATATAATAAAAGAATAGGTCCCAGAACTGATCCTTGAGGAACGCCACTGCTTACGTTAATCCATTCTGAAGATTTACCATTGATCACAACTCGCTGTTTACGATCAGACAACCAATCCTCGATCCACGCTGCAATGTCACCAGTTATACCATGCGCTTTTACTTTGTTGATAAGACGTTTATGTGGCACTTTGTCAAAAGCCTTTTGGAAGTCAAGATATATGACATCAACCGCTCTAGTGTTGTCGTACAAATTATATATATCATGGAAAAAGTCAAGTAAATTTGTTAGACATGACCGCTTGTTTCTAAATCCATGTTGTGATTCGTTTATTATGTTGTTACTTTCTAAGAATGCAACAACTTTATCCCTCAAAACTGTCTCCATTAATTTACCTACCACTGAAGTGAGGCTAATTGGTCGATAATTTCTAGTTTGAGACTTGTCACCTTTTTTAAAGATTGGAGTTACGTTAGCGAGTTTCCAGTCATCAGGAACTTTACGAGTGCTAAGTGATTTATTAAAGAGGATAGACAATGGTTTAACAAGTTCTTTCTTTGCCTCTTTTAGTATTCGTGGAGAAATTTTATCGGGACCAGGAGTTTTGTTTGTTTTAACTTTATTTATTGCGCTCAAAATTACATTTTCTTGGATATCGCACGTATTTAAACAGACATTATTGCTGTGATTTGGTGCAGTTGGCTGATTTTCTGAATGAGTTTCTTCAGTGAAGACTGACGCGAAGTAATTGTTTAATTTAATAGCCATTTCAATTTCGTCGTCCGTGTGTTCGCCATTGTCTAGAGCTAGCGGCCCTATTGATGAAGCTATTGCTTTTTTAGTTCTGATATAACTGAAAAACTCTTTAGGATTTGTCTTGCTACGATTGGCGATATGGAGCTCATAATTTTCTTACTTTCCCTTATAAGTTTTTTAGCATTGCGTCGCAATTGGTCATGCTCAATCTTGTCTCTTTCATTGTGTGTTGTTTTGTATTTGTGGTAGGCGCGTTTTTTAGCAGAGAGACAGTTTTTTATTTCTGAATTCCACCATTTAGGTTTATAGCTGGTGATTGAGCGCCTATTTCGTAGTGGAATAGAGGATTTTACAGCTCGGTCTAGTTTAAATGTAAATATTTTCCACGCTTCATTTATACAATTTGCACTCGATAATTGGCTCCAATCGCTTTCAGACAGAATTTTTCTGAGTTTTCCAAAATTAGCTCGACGAAAGTCAGGTACTTTTTCTTTACTTACATTTGTGAGCATCTTACTTGTTTTGACATTGAATGTAATCGCCCGGTGGTCACTGGTGCTGAATTCGGAACCAACTTCTACATTAGAAATTATATTTTCATTTGTCGTTAAAATAAGGTCTAAGATATTATCACCTCTTGTTGGATGTTGTACGAGTTGATCAAGACCACTTTCTAAAAGATTATTATACAAATTTTGTCCCGAGTGTGAATTTAAAGGATCGCCCCATCTGTTAACGGCAAGATTAAAATCTCCAACAATTATGGTCTCATTTTCCGAACAAATTTCAGCTATTTGTTCATATAGTTTGTTGTCAGCTTCCTGTAGTTGTCCTGGAGGTCGGTAAATGACACCAATTACTAATTTTCGCGGTTTAGAGTTAAGTTGAACGTATGAGACATCGATATTATTTATCTTTTTGACTGGTTTCCAAAGCGGGCGAAGATCTGATTTGACATATAGGAGTACTCCACCTCCTACTCTGTGCTCTCTTTCACAGTTAAATAAATTGTAGCCCTGTAACGAAAATTCTGCTAAAAGTCTCTGTTTGAAGTGTTAATCCAGGATTCCGTCACGCCGATAATGTCGAAGTCTTCTGTGCTGACAATTTCCTCTAGATCCTGAAATTTGTTTCTTATACTGCGCGCATTAATGTAACAAAATTTTAAGGCATTACGCTCAGATGGGGCAGTTTCGCTTTCATTGTTTATGTCATCCCTGTTGTTGGTGCTTGACTCACGTTTTTTGATTTATGGGCAGTTACCGCTTCATTGAAAAGACGCCCCAGTCTTGCTGAACCAACAGAATTCAGGTGAAGGCCATCTTTCCAAAACAGAATTTTCTGATCGTAGAAGTGGTTCCATAGATTAATGAAATCAACTCCCTCTTCTTTGCAGAGATTGCTGAGACGAGAATTAATGCTGAATGCTTTGTTGTAGAAAGAATTGGCAGCATTAATTCTGGGGAGGATACCAGAGATGATGATATTATTCGATTTTGTTTTGTATTTGTTGATCATCTTACGATATTTTTCAAGAAGGGCCTCTGATCTGGTGCTCTCTATGTCATTTGTCCCGGCGTGTATGAGGAACAATGTGTTTTCGGTGAAGGAACAATGTGTTTTCGGAGGAGGAGGAAGAGGAGGAGGAGGAGGCGGAAAAGTACACCTGATGAAATTATACCATAGAAATGTTCCTTCTCCTCTTCCTCCTCCTCCTCCTCCTCCTCCTCCTCCTCCTCCTCCTCCTCCTCCTCCTCCTCCTCCTCCTCCTCCTCCTCCTCCTCCTTCTCTCTGAATTACAAATGTTATGTTTTCTTTTGCTTGTTTTTGTCTTTCTTTCTTCTTGTTTTTTCTTTTTTTCTTTCTTTCTTTCTTTCTTTCTCTCTCTCTCTCTCTCTTTCTTTCTTTCTTTCTTTCTTTCCTTCTTTCTTTCTTTTTTTCCATCTTTCAGTCTGTCTGTCTGTCCGCCTGTCTTTTTCTGAAATTTTTACTACCCTTTTCCAGTGAGAGAGAGAGAGAGAGAGAGAGAGAGAGAGAGAGTGGCATCTCCCGAAGGTGCCATAGGGGTCCTCTCTATTTACCTTTCCGTGTCCCTCTCCCTCCCTCCCTCTCTCTCTCTCTCTCTCTCTCTCTCTCTCTCTCTCTCTCTCTCTCTCTCTCTCTCTCTCTGGTAG
>NC_059257.1:3449369-3451869 GCF_017591435.1 Portunus trituberculatus | reverse complement strand
TTCTTGCAAATATAAATTGAAAACTTGTGTATGATATTATGTCTCTCTCTCTCTCTCTCTCTCTCTCTCTCTCTCTCTCTCTCTCTCTCTTTGTTGGTGACATGGTTTCCGCTCTGTACGTCTTTCACACACACACACACACACACACACACACACACACATCTTTTCACGTGGTATATATTTAGAGAGAGAGAGAGAGAGAGAGAGAGAGAGAGAGAGAGAGAATAATTCGACGTATACCTTCTCTCTCTCTCTCTCTCTTTTTCTCTCTCTTTCATCACTAAGAAAATTAACGCAAACTTGGCAAGAACGAAGGAAGAGGAGGAGGAGGAGGAAGAAGAAGAGGAGGAGAAGGAGGAGGAGGAGGAGGAAGAGGAGGAGGAGAAAGAGGAAGAGGAAGAAAATTATTGACAGAACTTCGGTATAACAATGAAGTCTTCCTCCTCCTCCTCCTCCTTCTCCTCCTCCTCTTCCTCCTCCTCCTCCTCCTCCTCCTCCTCCTCCTCTTCCTCTTCCTCTTCTTCTTCCTCTTTCTCTTTGGGTGTGGCCGTTGAATTACTCTCTCTCTCTCTCTCTCTCTCTCTCTCTCTCTCTCTCTCTCTCTCTCTCTCTCTCTCTCTCTCTCTCTCTCTCTCTCTCTCTCTTATCGTAGCAGTCCTTGAGTAGGGCGGAAGTGAGTAAGAGAGAGAGAGAGAGAGTGAGGAAAGAATGTATGTTGTGGTGAATAGAGATAGCTTTCGTAGAGAGAGAGAGAGAGAGAGAGAGAGAGAGAGAGAGAGAGAGAGAGGAGCAATCAGTGTTTGTATTGTAATAGTGATTGGAAAAGTACAAGGAAAAGGAGGAGGAAGAGGAAGAGGAAGAGGAAGAGGAAGAGGAGGAGGAGGAGGAGGAGGAGGAGGAGGAGGAGGAGGAGGAGGAGGAGGAAGAAGAGGTCTTTTGTCAACCATTTCCAGCCGTTTGGGTAAAAGCTTTTCTCTCTCTCTCTCTCTCTCTCTCTCTCTCTCTCTCTCTCTCTCTCTCTCTCTCTCTCTCTCTCTCTCTCGTTTAGATTTTGCATTTTCTTCGCTACAAATCCTTCCTCCTCGTTTATCTCTCTCTCTCTCTCTCTTCTTCTTCTCTCTCTCTCTTCTCCTCTCTTCTTCCTCCTCCTCCTCCCTCCTCCTCCTCCTCCTCCTCCTGATAAAGTCTTTCCTATTTTCCTCTTCAGACATTTGCTTATCTTCCTCCTCCTCCTCCTCTTCTGCCCTTCCTTTCTTCCTTCTTTTTTTTCTATCTCTCTCCTCCTCCTCCTCCTCCTCCTCCTCCTCCTCCTCCTCCTCCTCCTGTCACTTCATCTTGTCCTCCGCATTTTAAACTCAAAGAAATGGTTGAATTTTTTGAGGAAAGATTCTCTCCCTCCTTCCTTCCTTCCTTCCTTCCTTCCTTCCTTCCTTCCTTCCTTCCTTCCTTCCTTCCTTCCTTCCTTCCTTCCTTCCTTCCTTCTTTCCTTTCCTCCTTCCTTCCTTCCTTCCTTCCTTTCTTCCTTCCTTCCTTCCTTCCTTCCCTCCTTCCTTCTTTCCTTCCTTCCTTCTTTCTTTTCTTTCTTCATTCTTTTTTCGATTTCAATATTTTTTTAGTTTTCATTTTCATAACTCTCTCTCTCTCTCTCTCTCTCTCTCTCTCTCTCTCTCTCTCTCTCTCTCTCTCTCTCTCTCTCTCTCTCTCTCTCTCTCTCTCTCTCTCTGTGTGTGTGTGTGTGTGTGTGTGTGTGTGTGTGTGTGTGTGTGTGTGTGTGTGTGTGTGTGTGTGTGTGTGTGTGTGTGTGTGTGTGTGTGTCTGTCTGTCTGTCTGTCTGTCTGTCTGTCTGTCTCTCTCTCTCTCTCTCTCTCTCTCTCTCTCTCTCTCTCTCTCTCTCTCTCTCTCTCTCTCTCTCTCTCTCTCTCTCTCTCTCTCTCTCTCTCACCTTTTCCCCTCCATTTCTTCTCTCATCCCTTCATCCTCTTTTCTCCTCCTCCTCCTCTTCCTCTTCCTCCTCCTCCTCCTCCTCCTCCTCCTCCTCCTCCTCCTCCTCCTCCTCTTCCTCCTCTTCGTTTTCCTCTTTAAAATCTTCCATCTTTCTCTTTTCTTTTTTATTCCTTTTCTTACTTCGTTTATTTCTTTTTCTTCGTATTTCTCTTCTCTCCTCCTCTTCCTCTTCTTGCTGCTCAATGAAGAAGAAGAGGAGGAGGAGGAGGAGGAGGAGGAGGAGGAGGAGGAGGAGAAAGAAACGTGACAGGGTGAATGTGTGTGTGTGTGTGTGTGTGTGTGTGTGTGTGTGTGTGTGTGTGTGTGTGTGTGTGTGTAATTCACCACAGTTGCCTGCTGGTCACCCAGCCAGTCTTCCCCATTACGGAGCGAGCTCAGAGCTCATAGACCGATCTTCGGGTAGGACTGAGACCACAGTAAATAGGTAGGGTATGTAACTGGAGGGGTTGTGGCCTCTGTGTGTCCCGGTGTGTGTGTGTGTTGTGTGTGTGTCTCA
>NC_059257.1:3441869-3446869 GCF_017591435.1 Portunus trituberculatus | reverse complement strand
TGTTTTTGGGATGTTTGGAGATGTTTTCGGGTTTTTTTGATGTGTATTTGGGTGTGTTTGGGGTGTTTTGGGGTGTTTGGAGGTGTTTAGTATTAAAATTGTGAACTTCTTGCAAACACTGTCAAAACAAGTATATAAAATAAAGCTCTTGTTATTGCGAGTGTTCCAGCGTGTGTTTGCCAGTGGGTGTTTTTAGAGAGTGTTTTTATGTTTACAGTGGCAGCTTAACAGATCATAATGGAAGTTATTGAGGTTTTAAAGGGTGTTTGCGTGTTTCCAATGGTTGTTTGTCAGTTAAACAGGCGGTAATAGAAGTTATTGGTGTTTTTCAAGGGTGTTTTTGTGTTTCCAGTGGTAGCTTATTAGTTAAACAGGCGGTAATAGAAGTTATTGGTGTTTTGAAGGGTGTTTTTGTGTTTCCAGTGGTAGTTTGACAGTGTAACAGGCTGCATTTGATGATACTGGTGTTTTCAAGAGTGTTTTAGTGTTTCCAGTGGTAGTTTAACAGTTTAACAGACGGTAGTGAAAGTTATTGGGTTGTTTTTAGGATGTTTTTGTGTTTATAGTGGTAGTTTGATGGTGTAACAGGCAGTAGTGGCAGTTATAGAGGTTTTTCAAGCGTGTTTTCATGTAGTTTAACGATGTAACAGGCATTAATAGAAGTTACTGGTGTTTTTTTAAGGGTGTTTTTGTGCCTTCAGTGATAGTTTGACAGTGCAAGAGAAGGTAGTGGCAGTTATAGGCGTTTTTCCAGCGTGTGTTTGGGATTCCAGTGGTTGTTTGACATTTTAACACGCTCCAGTTGAAGATATTGCAGTTTTCAAGAGTTTTTTTTTTTTATTTATTCATTTTTTTTGCTCTAATATTTGTTTGACAGTTTACCAGGCTGCAGTTGAAGTCAGTGGGGTATTTTCTTTGATTTCAGGTATAGTTTTAACAGTTTAATAGGCTGTGGTCGAAGTTATTGGAGTTTTTAGGGTGTTTTCATGAATCCAGTGATAGTTTAACAGTTTAAGAGATTGTAGTAAAAGTTATTGGGGCTTTACAAGGTTGTTTTCATGGTTCCAGTGGTAGTTTAACAAGAATTATGGGAATTATTAGAGTTTTCAAGGATGTTTTCATGGTTCAAATGATAGATCAACAAGAATTATGGAAGTTATTGTGGTTTTGAAGGATGTTTTCGTGGTTCTAGTGATAGTTTAACAAGAATTATGGAAGTTGTTGGAGTTTTGAAGGATGTTTTCGTGGTTCTAAACTTCTAATGATAGATCAACAAGAATTCTGGAAGTTCTTTGGGCTTTCAAGGATGTTTTCATGGTACCAGTAATAGTTTAACAAGAATTATGACAGTTATTCGGGCTTTGAAGGATGTTTTCATGGTTCCAGTAAGAGTTTAACAAGAGTTATGGAAGTTATTGTGATTTTCAAAGAAGTTTTCATAATTCCCGTGATGTTTTAACAAGAACCATTGAAGTTATTGGTGTTTTTAAGGACATTTTCAAGAATCCAACGATAGATTAAGATTAAACAGTCAAAGATCTAAAGTTATAGGAGTTTTTAAGAATATTTCCCACTAAACACCAAAACACTGACCTTTGCCAACACCACACACGTCTTTCTCCCCCAAAACACTGACTGACTAACACCACACACGTCTGTCTTCCCCCAAAACACTGATCTTTGCCAACACCACACACGTCTTTCTTCCCTCTTTGACTAACACACTGACTGACTAACACCACACACGTCTTTCTTCCCCCAAACAGGCTGATAGTGCTGGCAGTCATCTACGGCGTGGTGGGGGCGCGGACCAGCACGTCGGAGGAGTGTTGGGCGGAGCTGCGGGAACACATCGTGGGGTACCTGGTGATCTTGTCCGGCTGTGTCATTGTGGAATTCTGCATCGCTCACGTGGCTATGCGAGGCACCATCCTGGACCCCACACCCAGAGCTTCCATGCAGTACCTCCTTTACGTGAGGCTAGGTGAGAGAGAGAGAGAGAGAGAGAGAGAGAGAGAGAGAGAGAGAGAGAGAGAGAGAAGGAATGTGTGAGTGTTTTATATGTTCAATTTATATAGTTTAGCCTTGTTTTTTGTTACCAAGAGAGAGAGAGAGAGAGAGAGAGAGGAAAGATTCAGTTTTTTTCTTTTTGGCAATTCTTTTCCATCAAGGCCCAGAATATTGGACATTTTTTCCTCTTTTATTCTTTTCTTTCTTCCTCTTGTTTTTTTCCTTTTATTTTTTCCTCTTGTTTTTTCCTTTTGTTTTTTCCTTTTGTTTTTTCCCTTTTTTATTCCTCTTGTTTTTGCCTTTTGTTTTTTCCCCTCTTCTTTTTTTTCCTCTTGTTTTCCCCTTTTCTTTTTTCCTCTTGTTATATTCCCCTTTTCTTTTTTTCCTCTTGTTTTTTCCCCTTTTCTTTTTTTCCTCTTTTTTTCCTCTTGTTTTTCCTCTTTTCTTTTATTCCTCTTGTTTTTCCCCTTTTCTTTTTTTCCTCTTGTTTTTTTCCTTTTCTTTTTTTTCCTCTTGTTTTTTTCCCCTTTTCTTTTTTCCCTCTTGTTTTTTTCCCCTTTTCTTTTTTCCTTTGTTTTTCCCTTTTCTTTTTCCTCTTGTTTTTTTCCCCTTTTCTTTTTTCCTCTTGTTATTTTCTCCTTTTCTTTTTTTCCTCTTGTTTTTTTCCCCATTTCCTTTTTTCCTCTTGTTATTTTCCCCTTTTCTTTTTTTCCTCTTGTTTTTTCCCCTTTTCTTTTTTCCTCTTGTTTTTCCTCTTTTCTTTTATTCCTCTTGTTTTCTCCATTTCTTTTTTCCTCTTGTTTTTCCCCTTTTCTTTTTCCTCTTGTTTTCCCCTTTTCTTTTTCCTCTTGTTTTCCTCTTTTCTTTTATTCCTCTTGTTTTTCCCCTTTTCTTTTTTTCCTCTTGTTTTTTCCCCTTTTCTTTTTTTCCTCTTGTTTTCCCTTTTCTTTTTCCCTCTTGTTTTTTCCCTTTTCTTTTTCCTTTTGTTTTCCCTTTTCTTTTTTCCTCTTGTTTTCCCTTTTCTTTTTCCTCTTGTTATTTTCTCCTTTTCTTTTTCCTCTTGCTTTTTCCCCATTTCCTTTTTCCTCTTGTTATTTTCCCCTTTTCTTTTTTTCCTCTTGTTTTTCCCTTTCTTTTTCCTCTTGTTTTCCTCTTTCTTTTATTCCTCTTGTTTTCTCCATTTCTTTTCCTCTTGTTTTCCCCTTTTCTTTTTTTCCTCTTGTTTTCCCCTTTTCTTTTTCCTCTTGTTTTCCCCTTTTCTTTTTTCCTCTTGTTTTTCCTTTTCTTTTTCCTCTTGTTTTCCCCTTTTCTTTTTTCCTCTTTTTTTCCCTTTTCATATTAATCTTACATTTTCTCCCTCGACCGATTTTTTTCTTTTGTTCTTTACATTTTTTTGTCATTTTCATTTTTTTATGCATTTTCAGAGAGAGAGAGAGAGAGAGAGAGAGAGAGAGAGAGAGAGAGACAGAGGACAGAGTTTCTATTTTTATGCAATTCAATCTGCCTTGTCAAGTTAAGGAGAGAGAGAGAGACAGAGAGAGAGAGAGAGAGAGAGAGAGAGAGAGAGAGAGAGAGAGAGAGAGAGAGGGACACCACTACTACACCAGTCTGGCCTCCACAGCGGTGTTGGTGGCGGAGCTGGTGTGGCTTGTCCTTGGCGTGGTGTGGCTCTCCAAACACTACGCCACCTGCACGTCCCAGGCTGCCAAGGACGCCATTCTCGGTGAGTGCTTCATACTACTACTACTACTACTGCTGCTACTACTACTACTGCTACTACTACTACTACTACTACTACCACCACCACCACCACCACCACCACCACTACCACTACTACTACTACTACTACTACTACTACTACTACTACTACTACTACTACTACTACTACTACTATTGTTGCTGCTGCTGCTTTTGTTATGTATGAGGAACACCACCCAAGAGTAATAACGAAGGAATGAGATCGAATGAACAAAAGATATGTCGGTCTTAATCCCTTCAGTACCACCACGTGCTTCCATATTCATTCTGATTACCATTTGGTGATTCTGTACAGCTTCAGAAACTCATGTTGAAATAGTGAAGACTGTGGCCATTAATCATCTGACCTCCATAGACCCTTCCTAATGTCAATGAAATGGTCTAATCGTACACAAATCCCAAGGTAAAAATGTGCCCCAGTATTGAAGGAGTTAAAATAGTGAAGACTGTGGCCATTAATCATCTGACCTCCATAGACCCTTGCTAATGTCAATAAAATCGTACACAAATCCCAAGGTAAAAATGTGCCCCAGTATTCAAGGAGTTAAAATAGTGAAGACTGTGGCCATTAATCATCTGACCCCCATAGACCCTTCCTAATGTCAATAAAATGGTCTAATCGTACACAAATCCCAAGGTAAAAATGTGCCCCAGTATTGAAGGGGTTATAATAGTGAAGGTAAAAATGTGCCCCAATATTGAAGGGGGTTAAAAATAGTGAAGGTAAAAATGTGCCCCAATATTGAAGGGGGTTAAAAATAGTGAAGGTAAAAATATGCCTCAATATTGAAGGGGTTAAGAGATGTCAAGAGAATCGTTGCCAATAATTGAAGGATAAGTAAGTGTCTGCAAGCCACTCTTCTGGAGATATCAAGTCGTGGGAAGATGGCAAAAATAGAAGCAGGCAGAGAGTTCCAGAGTTTACCAGAGAGCGATGAATGATTACTACTGCTACTACTACTACTACTACTACTACTACTACTACTACTACTACTACTACTACTACTACTACTACTACTACTACTACTTTTTCATGTAAGGGGGAAAACTGGTCAAGCGCAACAAAAGTGATGAAACAAAAAGGCCCACTGAGATGCCAGGTCCCGGACAGGGTTTGCAGAATTAGCCACAAGAAAGGGATAAGTGTGTTGAAACTTCCCTCTTCAATGAGTTCAGGAAGGTGGAAACACAGAAGCAGGCAGGGAGTTCCAGAGTCTACTACTACTACTACT
>NC_059257.1:3379369-3439369 GCF_017591435.1 Portunus trituberculatus | reverse complement strand
TGTTGCTGTTATTATTATTTATTTATTTATTTATTTTTTTTTTAACTTTTACTCTATTTCATTGCTGCCAACACACTCTTAGTTCTCTTCACTCCACTTTTTCATTATAGAAGCTGAAAGAAAAAGTATCATTACATATATTTATTCATTTTACTTTTTAATGCAATAAGGGGAGCCGGCCAAGGGCAACAAAAGTTAAAAAAAGAGGTCCACTTGGTTGCCAGTTCCCTTAAAGATAAAAAGAGTTAGCCAAGGTCAGGAATAAATGTCTTGAAGTTGAGGGTAACAAAAATTGAGGTTTTATTTATCTTTAGGCATGTCTTCAGTACTGGGACACATTTTCACCTTGAGATTTGAGTGCGATAAGACCATTTTATTGACATTAGGAAGGGTCTATGGAGGATGAAGATTAATGACCACAGTCTTCACTATTTTAACCCCTTCAATACGGGGGCACATTTTTACCTTGAGATTTGAGTGCGATAAGACCATTTTATTGACACTAGGAAGGGTTTATGGAGGTCAGAAGATTAATGGCCACAGTCTTCACTATTTTAATTCCTTCAGTACTGGGACACATTTTTACCTTGAGATTTGCGTACGATAAGACCATTTTATTGACACTAGGAAGGGTTTATGGAGGTCAGAAGATTAATGGCCACAGTCTTCACTATTTTAATTCCTTCAGTACTGGGACACATTTTTACCTTGAGATTTGCGTACGATAAGACCATTTTATTGACACTAGGAAGGATGTATGGAGGTCAGAAGATTAATGGCCACAGTCTTCACTATTTCAATCCCCTACAGAAGTCTCTAAAGCTGTATAAAATCACCAAATAGTAAGCAGGATGAATATGGAAACGCGTCATGGTACTGAAGGGGTTAATAGTCTTCGAAATCTCCGTGACAGCTTCCTTCACTAGTGTGTTTGTTGACACTGGTGGCAATAAGACGATGGAGTGTTTGGAAATGTGATCCCTGCGTTAAGATCAATAGTGGGGGTAAACTGAACTGAGAGAGAGAGAGAGAGAGAGAGAGAGAGAGAGAGAGAGAGAGAGAGAGAGGTTGATTGAGAGAGAGAGAGAGAGAGAGAGAGAGATTGAGAGAGAGATTGAGAGAGAGAGAGAGAGAGAGAGAGAGAGAGAGAGAGAGAGAGAGAGAGAGAGAGAGAGAGAGAGAGAGAGAGAGAGGTTGATTGATTGATTGATTGATTGATAACTTTAGGGAGAGAGAGAGAGAGAGAGAGAGAGAGAGAGAGAGAGAGAGAGAGAGAGAGAGAGAGAGAGAGAGAGAGAGAGAGAGAGTGTAAGCCAGAAGAAAAGATGTGTTGAAACCTCCCTCTTCAATGAGTTCAGGTCACAGGAAGGTGGAAACACAGAAGCAGGCAGGGAGTTCCAGAGTGTGCCAGGGAAAAGGGTGAATGATTGAGAGTACTGGTTAAGTCTTGCGTTAGAGAGGTGAACAGAATAGTGGTGAGAGGAAGAAGAAAGTGTTGTGCAGCTAGGGTGGAGGAGGAGGGGAGGCATGCAGTTAAGATCAGAAGAGCAATTTGCATGAAAATGGCGGTAGAAGACAGGAAGAAATACAATTTTGCTGTGATGAGAAAGAGGCTGCAGACAGTCAGTCAGAGGAAAAGAGTTGATAAGACGAAAAGCTTTTGATTCCTTGCACCCTGTCTAATGAAACTGTGTGAGTAGAAGTGTAGGATGGTATCATCAGGATAGGAATGGATAGGGCAAGAAGTTTGGTTAAAAAGATCATTAATGAAAAATAGAAAAAGCGTGGGTAGGGTAGAACCCTGAGGAACACTACTGTTAATAGATTTAGAAGAAGAACAGTGGCCGTCTACCACGGCTGCAATAGAACTGTCGGAAAGGAAACTTGAGATAAAGTTGCAGAGAGAAGGATAGAAGCCGTAGGAGGGCAGTATTGAAATCAAAGCTTTGTGCCAGCCATCAAAAGCTTTTGATATGTCCAACGCGACAGCAAAAGTTTCACCGAAATTTCTAAAAGAGGATGACCAAGACTCAGTAAGGAAAGCCAGAAGATCACCAGTAGAGCGACCTTGACGGAAGCCATACTGGCGATCAGATAGAAGATTGTGAAGTGACACATGTTTGAGAATCTTCCAATTGAGGATAGATTAAAAAACTAGACAAGCAAGAGATTAAAGCAATAGGGCGATAGTTTGAGGGTTAGAACGTTCACTCTTTTTAGGAACAGGCTGAATGTAGACAAACTTCCAACAGGAAGGAAAGGTAGAAGTCGATAGACAAAGTTGGAAGAGTTTGGCCAGGCAAGGTGCAAGCACAGAAGCACAGTTTTTGAGAACAATAGGAGGGACCCCATCAGGTCCATAAGCCTTCCGAGGGTTTAGGCCAGCAAGGGCATGGAAAACATCATTACGAAGAATTTTAATTGTAGACATGAAATAGTCAGAGGGAGGAGGAGAGGAGGACAAGCCCAGAATCGTCCAAGGTGGAGTTGTGAGCAAAGGTTTGAGAGAAGAGTTCAGCTTTAGAGACAGAAGAGATGGCAGTGGTGCCATCAGGATGAAATAAAGGAGGAAAGATGAAGAAGTGAAGTTATTTGAGATGTTTTGGCTAGATGCCAGAAGTCACGAGGAGAGTTTGAGTCTGAAAGATTTTGACATTTTCTATTTATGAAGGAGTGTTTGGCAAGTTGAAGAACAGACTTGGCTTGATTCCAGGCAGAGATATAAAGTGCGTGAGATTCAGGAGATGGAAGGCTGATGTACCTTAAGTGGGTAACCTCTCTATCATGTATAGCACGAGAACAGAATGTGTTAAACCAAGGTCTGGAAGGTTTAGGTTGAGAGAAAGAATGAGGAATGTACGCCTCCATGCCAGACATCATCGCACACAGAGATGGTACTCTGACGAGGAAACAGTACTCATTCCAGGGAAAATCAGCATAATACCTCCTCAGGTCCTCCCAACTGGCAGAGGCAAAACGCAAGAGGCACCTCCGCTTTGGGGGATCCTGAGGAGATTGGAGAAATAGGACAAGATACAGAAATGAGGTTGTGATCGGAGGAATCCAACGCAGAAGACAGGGTAACAGCGTAGGTAGCACAGTAGTATTAGAGGTGAGGAAACAAATCAGAATTAAAAAAAAAAAAAGCTGGAGAATTTTGATGAATAATGAAAGTGATAGGCATAGGATAAACAAACAACAAAAAACACATCATTTAGCCCATAAATTCCAGTGAAAATCCCACATTGTATAAAAATAATCAAACACTGACAAACACTGAAACAAAAACCCCCAAAAAATAAATAAATAATGCAAACACAAAACCAACCAAAATGACAAGCACAAAGAATCAAGATCAAGATCAATGAAGTCCCACCACAACAAACCCCAGCTGTGTCTAAGTGTGTGTATGTATGTGTGTGTGTCCCGTTAGGTGGGCAGGTGGGCATGGCTGGGGGCGGTGTGGCAGTGTGTGGTTGAGGGCATCAGTCACTAGCGAGGCTGCCATCATGAGACACTCACACAGACACACACACACCGGGCACAGGGTGAGTTAAAGGATAAAAGAGGATGACTAAGGTTAATAATCCTCTAATATACGTGAGTGACAGGTGGTAGATACGTGGGAATGGATCAAATAAGGGAATTTAATCGTTTTCTCGTCATTTATTTATTTATCTTTATTTTTTGTGATGGGATTGTGTGTTAAGTGAGAAAGTTATGATATATGATTGTAATAAGTGGTATTGAATCATTTCATATACGTTTTTTGGAAGTAATTGCAGTTTCACCAATACACCACACGTCACTATACACATTCTCACGGTCTGCATCACTGGTTTGAGGTAGTGAATAAAGTGTAATAGGTTTCTAAGATAGAGTGAATAAAATATAACAGGTTTTTAAGATAGAGTGAATAAAATATAACAGGTTTGTAAGATAGAGTGAATAAAGTATAACAGGTTTTTAAGATAGAGTGAATAAAATATAACAGGTTTTTAAGATAGAGTGAATAAAGTGTAATAGGATTTTTTATATCATTGCAATTTCCACACATCATTCTACACATTCTCACGGTCTAGGTCACACTTCTGCCAGCATTTCTAACCCCATTTTACCCAATCGGAAATTAGTAATAAGGTTAGGTTAGGTTTCCCAGGAGGTCCCCAAGCTTGTTAGACATATGGAGAAAGAAATATAAGACAGGCTATATTGGTTATTGTTTCTTTTTATTGTAATGTGATGGAAATTGTGTTTAGTGAGAAAGTAAGATTTGATTGTAATAAGGGGAGTTTAATGGTTTTCTTGTCAATTTTCATTATTATTTTTATTTTATGTGAATGAATTGTATTTAGTGAGGAAAGTGATGAGATTTGATTGTAATAAGTGGGATTTAATAGTTTATTTGTCAGTTTTCATTTTTTTTTATGGTCTTATGTGATGGCATTGTATTTAGTGAGGAAAGTAATGAGGTTTAATTTTAATAAGTGGGATTTAATAATTTTCTGATCAGTTTTTATTTGTTTATATTTTCATGTGATGGGAATTATGTGTTTAGTGAGAGAGTAATGAGATTGGATTGTTATAAGTGGGATTTAATCAATTTTTGTTAGTTTTTATATATATTTTTTATTTTTATGTGATGGAAATTATGTCTGGTGAGAAAATGATGAGATGTGGTTGTGAAAAGTAGAGTTTAATTGTCTTTTGGCAAGTTTTTATTATTTTTTTAAATTATTATGTGACAGAAATTGTGTTTATTGAGAAAATTATGGGATTTGATTGTGAAAAGTGGAGTTTAATCGTCTTCAAGCCAGTTTGTTATTATTTGTATATTTTATTTGATGGAATATTGTGTGTTTAGTGAGAAAATGGTGAGATTTCATTGTGAGAAGGGTAGAAACTAGTTAGATCACATTTTTTTTTGCATTTAATTGATCACCTGTATTTTGTCTATTATTATTATTTTATTTATTTATTTTGTTGTGTTGTGATGATTTTGAATGTTTTTCTAGTTAGCGCCAAAAAAATAGTTAGGTGACAATTGTTTTTTATTTAATTGGTCACCTGTATTTCGTTTTTGTTTTATTTATTTATTTATTTATTTATTTTGTTGTGTTGCGATGATTTGAGTGTTTATGTAGTTAGTGCCAATATTAGCCTCATTATTTCCCACCTCTCTGTAGCCAAGAAATTGTGGATATTGATATAGTCTTTTATTTATTTGTTATTTCAAGCTGTTTTATTCACTCACTCACTCACTCACCTCCCACACACTCACTCATTCACACTCAAGCAGTCACTCAGAAACAGTTGCTCACTCACTCTCACTTAAACTCACTCACTCACTCATTCACAAACACTCACTCATTCACAAACACTCACTCACTCACAAACAGTCACTTTCCCTCATTCAGTTACTCTCACTCACAAATAGTCACTTACTCACAGTCAACTCTCTCATTCAATCACTCACTCACAAATATTCACTCACTCACAAACAGTCACTCACTCACAAACAGTCAACTCTCTCACTCAGTCACTCACTCACAAACATTCAACTCACTCACTCACTCTGTCAGTCACTCACTCACTCTCACTCACAAACAGTCACCTGCTCACACTTCTGTCACTCACTCACACTTGATATACAATCACTCTCACTCACAAACCAGTCACTTATTCACTTACTCACTTTCACTCACACTCACTCATCTCTGAACACCTCAATGAAAATAACACTCCAGCAAGGGAACACTTTCCCTACATGACCAAACAAACAAAGATAACCTGACCTCATATCATCTAACCTCACCTCAATCACCTAACCTAACCTAACCTAACCTAACTTAACAACCTGACCTCATATAACCTAACCTAATCTAACTTAATCTAACCTCAACCTTAACCTAACCTAACCTAACCTAACCAACCCAACCCAACCCAACCCAACCCAACCCACCCCTACCCTACCCTACCCAACCCAACCCTACCCTACCCTACTTTACCCTACCCACAATAAAAACACTCAAACATCACTTACCAACCAAGCCAAAACAAACTTAACCAAATGAATAAATAGTAACAAAAAATAAAGAAAAAAACGCCTCATTCTTTCATCCAGCAGAATTCGTTCAGCGACATCGCGCGGTTGCTGAGCGAGTTTTTCCGGGACCTGGATGTGGTGCCGTCTGACGTGGTGGCTGGCCTGGTGCTGCTGCGGAAGTACCAGAAGCTCAACCGGCAGGATATTGTCAAGAGCAACAAGAACGACATCTATGAATTCCTCTCGGGCGTTCCCATTACTCCTAGGTGTGTGTGTGTGTGTGTGTGTGTGTGTGTGTGTGTGTGTGTGTGTGTGTTTTGTGTGCATTTGTTGTTTTTTGTTGTTAACTTTTTATGTCTTGTTTTTTGTGTGTTTGTGTGTTTGTTTGTGTTGTGTGTGTTATTTTTTTGTCTGTCTTTGCTATTCATTTGGTGTTCTTATCCTTTTATTTTTATTTATTTGTTTATTTTTTATGTGTGTAGCATTATTACTTTTGTTTGTAAGTGTTTTCTATCATATTGTTTGTGTTCTGCCTCCCTTAACACTTTCTTTTCTAACCTAACCTAACCTTACCTAACCTAACCTTACCTTACCTTACCTTACCTAACCTTACCTTACCTAACCTAACCTAACCTTACCTTACCTTACCTTACCTTACCTTACCTAACTTAACCTAACCTAACCCAGCCTTCTGTCTCACCGCAGCACTCGATTCCTGCAGCTGTCATCGCCAGAGGGAAAGGAGGAGTTTGAGAAGATTGTCCACTACATGCGGTTTGCTCTGGCTATCTATGGCTGGCCAATGTTTGTGGTGACGAGCTCCACTGCTGAGGTCTGCAAGCTGGGCCCCATGCTGAGGTAGTGCTGTGTTGCTTGCTGAGTCTATGCCAAACTCATTCTTTTAACCTCTTCAGTGCTGGAATGCATTTTTAGCACAAGGTTGTGGTGTGATTAGATTATTTTATTGACTTTAGGAAGGGTCTATAGAGGTCAGAAGATTAATGGCCAAAGTCTTCACTATTTTAATCCCAATATAAGTTTCTGAAGCTGTGTAAAATTGCCAAATAGTAAGCATTATGAATATGGGAAAGCATCCTGACACTGAAGGGGTTAAAAAACATACCTTGCTTTCTCTTTCTTCCTCATTCAAAAGTTAGGTTTTGTTGACATTCACTAAGGAAGCAGCATTAGTTTATTTTTTATTTATTTATTTAGTTTTTTTTTTTTTTTTGTAAGAAGGGAAAACTGGTCAAGGGCAACAAAAAT
Source organism: Portunus trituberculatus (assembly GCF_017591435.1). Taxonomy (NCBI): domain Eukaryota; kingdom Metazoa; phylum Arthropoda; class Malacostraca; order Decapoda; family Portunidae; genus Portunus; species Portunus trituberculatus. The sequence continues at coordinate 3,432,057 of NC_059257.1, read as the reverse complement.
GATTAAACAGAAAGTGCCCTCTTAGATGACAGTTCCCAAGCAGATCCAAAAGAGTTAGAATGGGATAAATGTGTTGAAACCTCCCTCTTCAGTGAGTTCAGATCACAGGAAGATGGAAACACAGAAGCAGACAGGGAGTTCCAGAGTGTGCCAGAGAAAGGGATGAATGATTGGAAATACTGGTTAACTCTTGCATTGGGGGAGTTAGCCAAAGAAAAGGAGTAAATGTCTTGATATGTCCCTCTTCATTGAGTTCAGGAAGGTGGAAACACAGAAACAGGCAGGGTTCCAGAGTGTGCCAGAGAAACAGATGAATGAATGAGAGTACTGGTTAACTCTTGCATTGGGGAGTTAGCCAAAAGGAAAGAGTAAATGTTTTGATATCTTCCTCTTCAATGAGTTCAGGAAGGTGGAAACACAGAAGCAGACAGGGAGTTCCAGAGTGTACTAGAGAAAGGGATGAATGATTGAGATTACTAGTTAACTCTTGTATTGGAGAGTTAGCCAAAAGAAAGGGATAAATGTGTTGAAACCTCCCCTTCAGTGAGTTCAGGTCGCAGGAAGTGGAAACACAGAAGCAGGCAGGGAGTGCAATCCTTTGTTGTTTTGCCGGCAGGTGCTTCCTCTGCTGCAAGTCTCAGGCATCGGAGGCGGAGGTGGTGGAGGACAACTGCTGCGGGTGTAATGTGGCAGCGCTGCGGCGGATGATCCCGGCAGAGGATGTTGATCTGGTCTACTCCACATTCCATGTTGATGTTGGCGAGACTCCGTTTTTTGTGGCGCTGGACCACAAACGCCACGCTGTTGTCATCAGTATACGTGGCACTCTGTCCATGAAGGTGTGTGTGTGTGTGTGTGTGTGTGTGTGTGTGTGTGTGTGTGTGTGTTTGTGTATTTACCTTGTTGTATATTACAGAGTTTGAGTGGGGCTCCTAGTGACCTGTCTCCATATCTACTTTTATCCAACTTTTCCTTAAATTTGTGCACACTTTCTGCTGCTTCAGTCTCGTCACTCAATCCGTTCCAGATGTCCACTGCCCTGTGTGGGAAACTAAACTTTTTAATGTTCCTCAAACACTGACTTTTCATGATCTTCTTGGAGTGTCCTCTTGTTTGTCTATCTCCATCTTCAGTCAGTATCACCAGGTCTTGTCTATTTATCTTTCCCATATGGTTCACTAACTTACAAATCATTATTAGATCTCCTCTCTCTTGTCTGTCCTTCAGAGTTGGCTGTGTGTGTGTGTGTGTGTGTGTGTGTGTGTGTGTGTGTGTGTGTGTGTGTGTGTGTGTGTGTGTGTGTGTGTGTGTGTGTGTGTGTGTGTGTGTGTGTGTGAGTGTGTGCGTGCATTATCAACATACATTTAACCCCTTCAGTACTGGGATGCTTTTTTACCTAGTTTTTGGTATGATTAGACAATTTTATTTATATTTTGGAAGGGTCTATTGAGGTCAGAAGATTAATGGCCAGTATCTTCACTATTTGAACCCCTACACAAGTTTCTGTAGCTGTATAAAATCACCAAATTGTAACCAGAACAAATATGAAAATGCGTCATGGTACTGAAGACGTCAAAGAGGCTCATCACACATCACTTTAAACATGTTCCCTTTCCAGTAACATGACACATTGTACCACGGGCCAGATTTCAGCCTTTTGACCAGTTGTATCTAATTGGCCCCATACTAACTATAAACATTGCTACGTACTCTACAACTAACACTTGCAATAGGCTTCTTAACCCATTCAGTACTGGAACACATTTTTTATCTTGAGATTTGTGCATCAGTAGACCATTTCATTTAGATTAGAAAGGGTCTATGGAGGGCAGAAGATTAATGGCCAGAGTCTTTACTATTTTTATTCCCCCTCAAGTTTCTGAAGCTGTATGAAATCACTGCACAAGTTTCTGAAGCTGTATAATCCCCCCCACAAGTTTCTGAAGCTGTCTAAAATCTCCCCACAAGTTTCTGAAGCTGTATAGAATCACCAAATAGTAAACAGAATGAATAAGGAAATGTGTCATGGTACTGAAGGGGTCAATGTCTGGGGGTGTGAAAAAAACAAAAGGCACACAATGCAAAACACAAACATATATATATATATATATATATATATATATATATATATATATATATATATATATATATATATATATATATATATATATATATATATATATATATATATATATATATATATATATATATATATATATATATATATATATATAAATTTTTCACCTTTATAGAACTGGAGCCTCTTTTTCAGTTTTTCTAGTTGGGCCGTTGGTGTTTTTTTTGGGTGTTTTGTGTGTGTTTTTTTTTTTTGTTTTTTTTTTGTTTGTTGAATATTGAAAAGTTTTAGAAGTTTGTTAGAAGGAGAATGAAGAAAAAAAAAAGCAGAGAAATACGTATTGAGTTGTTTGCTGTAAGGATTAATACACAGTGGTACATGAAGGTGTATTTTGTGTATGTTTATTATATATTCATTTTATTTATTTTATTTATTGTATATTTATTCTGTTTATTGTATATTTATTCAATTTATTGTATTATTGTTTATTTATTCGGTAAAATTCTTGTTTCTGTCCACACTCCTCCTTCCCCCCAAACAAGCATGGGGACCGGTGGGAATGTGGGGTTTCTGGTGGGGAACATGAAATGCATCGAAATGCATATTTTTTGCGTAACTGGTGGGGAAGAATTGCCATCCTAAACTCTATGGAAGGCTCACTACAACTTTCATAAATTCACTAATTTGTATAAATTCCATAAATTTGAAGTAAATTTCATCAAGGATGCTAACCTAACCTAACGTACACCTAACCTAACCTAAACCTAACCTTACATACCATAAACCTAAGGAAACATGTAGTGAAAATTCCGTAGACGTTTTTAATGTGAATTTTCCCCATTATGTAAAAATAAGCATTTCCGACGCACTTCATTTTCCCCACCCGAAACTCCGCATTCCCACCTGTCCCCAAGCTTGTTGTGGGGGGTAGGGGAGAGTATGGACAGAAACTAGAATTATACCATTTATTCTATTTATTGTATATTTATTGTATATTTATTGTGTATTGTTGTATATTTATTGTGTGTTATTTGTTGCTTTCAGGATGTTGTGACTGACCTCAATGCAGAGAGTGAGCCAATACCCATGGATGAGACGAGGGAAGACTGGCTGGGACACAAGGTCAGAGAGAGAGAGAGAGAGAGAGAGAGAGAGAGAGAGAGAGAGAGAGAGAGAGCACTTTTAGGATCACTTTGCACCTCTAATCTTTCTCACAAATCTTATCTTTTTAATCTTTCAATAATTTTTGTATCTTTTATTTCTCTTCTCCTTTATCTCCTCAAGTTTACAGATTAATTTTTCTATGTCACTTTTTTATCATGAATTTGTTTAGTTTTCCAGTATCTGTATGTGTGTGTGTGTGTGTGTGTGTGTGTGTGTGTGTGTGTGTGTGTGTGTGTGTGTGTGTGTGTGTGTGTGTGTGTGTGTGTGTGTGTGTGTGTGTGTTGGGAAGCTGTTTTTTTGCATCATTCAAATATCGTCACTTCTACTTCCATTACTCAATTTTTCCTTCTATGTTCTCAAATTCCTACATTATTTTTTCATTATTGATTTTTATCCTGAGTTTTATATTTTTCCCAAGTATTTCTGTAATTGGCATTTTAATTTCTCTCACCTTGATTACTAGTTCTTTTATTTCCCAGTTTCTCCATTACATGCAATTTCATCATTATTTTTTTCTCCATTATCTCCAATTTTGACATTATTTTTTTTTTTCATTATAAATTTTTCTGCTCAGTTTTGATTTTTTTTTTTTTCCCTAGTATTTCCTCAATTTATGCTTTAATTTCCCTCACCCTGATAATTATTTCTTTTATTTTCCAGTTTCTCTATAATCTGCATTTTTAACTATTTTTCATCATTAATTTTTCTGGTCAGTATATTTTTCCAGTATTTCCACAATCTACACTTTAATTTCTCTCACCTTGTTTATTATTTCCTTTATTTCCCAGTTTCTCTATTATCTGCATTTTCAACATTATTTGTTCATCATCAATTTTTATTACCAGTTTTATACTTTTTTCCCTCATTATTTCTTTTTATCTACACTTTAATTTCTCTCACCTAGATTATTATTTCTTTATTTCCCAGTTTCTCTATTATCTGCATTTTCAACATTATTTTTCATCATTATTAATTTTTATGCTCAATTTTATCATTTCATTCACAAATTTCTCATCATTAATTTTTCTTCTTTACTTTATGGCTTCTCCCAGTATTTCCTCAATCTATGCTTTAATTTTCCTCACTGATCACTAGTTCCTTGATTTCCCAGTTTCTCTATTACCTGCATTTCAACTATTTTTTCATCATCAATTTTCTCCCCAGTTTTATATTTTTTTCTCCCATTATTTCTTTCATCTACACTTTAATTTCCCCTCTCCTTTTCCCAACCACTTCACCTCATTAACTTTATCATCTCACCCTCCTCATAATCTTTTTTCCTAACCCCTTCACCTTTTCTTCATCTCACCTTCTTCACATTCCTTTCTTAATCACTTCACATCATTGACTTTCCCAGCTTCCCTATAATCCTTTCCTTAACCCATCCACATCCTCCCTAATCCACTCTGATCCGCAAACAGGGCATGGTGTCGGCAGCAGAGTACATCCGCCGAAAGCTCCGAGACGACAACATTCTTAGCCGGGCGCTGTCCTTCGACCCAGCCAGGGGAACACAGACGTACGACTTTGTGTTGGTGGGTCACTCTCTCGGGGCAGGCACGGCAGCCATCCTAGCCATCCTCATGAAGCAGGAACACCCCAACCTCAGCTGCTTTGCCTACTCTCCTCCTGGTGGTCTTCTAAGTGTGTGTGTGTGTGTGTGTGTGTATTTACCTAGTTGTAGTTTTACAGGGCCTGGGCTTTATGCTTGTGTGGCCCTGTCTCCATATCTACACTTATTCAATTTTTCTTTAAAGCTATGCACACTTGTTACTGACACCACTTCTTCACTCAAACTGTTCCAAGTCTCAACACATCTTTGTGGGAAACTATATTTTTTAACATCTCTCAGAAATCTTCTCTTTCTCAGCTTTTTACTATGTGATCTTGTGCTTCGAATGTCATATTCTTCTCTCAGGATCAGTTTCTCATTATCCACTTGGTCCATTCCGTTGATCAATTTTATAAACTTGTATCAGATCCCCTCTTTCCCTTCTCTGTTCCAGTGTTGGTAGATCCATAGCCTTTAGTCTCTCCTCATATGTCATCCCTTCAAATTCGATTTACATCCCGTACCTACTCACTGCTAAGTGAACAGGGGCTACACGTGAAAGGAGTGTGTGTGTGTGTGTGTGTGTGTGTGTGTGTGTTCTGTCTCTTCTCAGGTTGGTGCAAGTAATGAAGCAATTCACCAATAGAACTAATAAACTAGTAAGGCAAAACAAACATTCATCCTTTCCATGACTCAAAAAACCTTCACTTTTTCCACCACTGCTGAAATAAACCTTGTCTGTCAGTCGTACAAAGAAAGATGAACCAGGGAAAGACTTACAATGTTTGGCCAAGTTTTCCCACAAATTTTTCACCAATTCTCCTCAAAAGTCAACAAACCAATGAAGCCAAACAGGAAATTCCACCATTCTAGAATACATTTTCTCTTAAAAAAAGTCATAAAACACTAATTCTCTCTTACATCTCATTAAAAAACTCTTTGTCTTCGTAAAACAATAATAACACTTGACTAAACACAACACTCTACTCTAATGCAATAAAAGAAAGCAAAATTGACCTCCTTGATCCAAACTGACCCATCCTAACCCAACTTAATCTTAACCTAACCTAACCTAACTTTACCTACGCCAACCTACCCTACCCCAACCCAACCTCACCCTAACCTAACCTAACCTTACCTATCCTACTTAATCCTAACCTAATTGAGTCTAACCTAACCTAACCTGACATACTTCACAACTTTGACCACCCCGAAAATAAAAAACAAAAAAGAAAAAAAAGAGACAATAAAAACAGCACACCTAACCTAACCCTAACCTAACCTAACCTAACCTAACCTAACCTAACCTAACCTAATCTAACACTCCCTGACTGTGGTGCCCCCAAAGCATGCCGGCCGTGGAGTACACCCGCAGCTTCATCACATCGGTGGTGGTGGGGAAGGACGTGGTGCCTCGGATCGGCCTGCACCAGATGGAGACAATGCGTGCCGACCTCATCAATGCCATCCAGCGCTCCAGAGACCCCAAGGTAAGGAGCCGCCACTCTACAGTAACACTCGGCACTCAAAACTACTTACCTGTGTTGCAAGTTTGTGTTCATTTGGTCATAACTTCATAAACAGACATGTGATTGAAATATTATTAGTTAGTGTGTGTGTGTGTGTGTGTGTGTGTGTGTGTGTGTGTGTGTGTGTGTGTGTGTGTGTGTGAATCAGTTTCCATACTGCATAAAGGTTTCACATGGTTGTCACTTCATAAACAGATACATGAATGAAATATTATTAGTTTCCATACTGTATAAAGGTCTGACAGATTTAACATGAAGGAAGTGTGTAAACTCAAAGTGGGTCATGATAGAAAAGAAATATAAAATGTTTTGAAGGACACAGCTCTGTATAGCAACTCAGATTCTGGACCTGCTGTCTCTCTATATAGAATTAAAATTTTCATGTGCCTTAAAAGAAACACTCCAAAATTTTAGTACCTTATGTTTGTTAGTGTCTGTATTCTCTCATCCTGGAACAACATTAACAAGACAATCATTGCATCAACCTTTTCCTTTCACCTTCTGCATTTGTTAGCCTCTGTGTTCTCTCACCCAAACACAACAACAGTAACAAATAACAACACTAACAACACACACTCCCCACAATGAAAGATAATCAGCATCAGTCTATCCTTTCACTGTCTCTGCATTTGTTAGTCAGTGTGTTCTGTCATCCCAAAACAACACTACCAACACACTCCCTACAATGAAAGACAACTAGAATATCAGTCTGTTCTTTCACTGTTTCAGCATTTGTTAGCCTTTGTGTTCTGTCATGCAACAGCACCATCACTAGTAAGGCTGGGGGCACATGAGTGACTTTGTGTGTGAAGCATGTTTAAGTGAGTGTGTCTTGACTGAGCCACACCAGAGTCGTCCATGGGTATGGTCACCCACCACTTGGCTTTGGCAATTTTATTAGTGAAGTCATTGCAGTGTACATCCAATATTGCTGGTTAATCTTTTTTTTTCAATAATGAATCGATCTATCTGGAGTGTAGCCATGGTATTGGTAGTATTTTGTAAAGAGGAAAATGACACAAAGCTCCACACACACCAAAACATACTCACTTCCACAAACTGAGACAAAGAGACACACAGACACAAGACTCAACAACCCCATACCAACCCACAGTGGAAGACCATCGGAGCGTCGGTGAGGTGCTGCGGTGCGTGGGAGGACAGTGGCGGTGAGGCTGAGGAGTTCTCCACCACCAGGGCTGCCATGAGGGACCACGCCTCCCACCCTTCAGACTCCTCCATCGCCCTCACTGTCCACCAGCCGCTCTATCCACCCGGCAGGATACTCCACGTCGTCAGGAACCACCCAGATAAGAGGCAGTGAGTCCGTTTGTCTGTATGTAATGGATGTGTGTGTGTGTGTATCAAGTCTGTGTGTGTGTGTGTGTGTGTGTGTGTGTGTGTGTGTGTGTGTGTGTGTGTGTGTGTGTGTGTGTGTGTGTGTGTGTGTGTGTGTGTGTGTGTGTGTGTGTGTGTGTGTGTGTGTGTTTGTGTGTGATGATTTTTTTCACAGATTTTTTTTCCTCAGTCAGTTTTTGTTTTTGTTTTCATGATTATTATTTTTTTTTTTTGGTAGTTAGTGAGTTCTTGTGTGTGTGTGTGTGTGTGTTAATAGATTTTGAAGAGAAAGTGTATATATTTTTCATGTATATTCCTTACCACCACCACCACCACCACCACCACCACTCCACCTCCTCCTAGAACCCTATCAGTCTAGACCAGAGTTTCTCAGTCTTTTCCCGGGAGTGTCCCCCTCCAAGGAAATTGTAGTTCTCGTGGCCCCTGAGCTTACTGCATCTTGGGAAGTAAATATAGTGATAATCATTGTTGGGAGAGAACGATGGACTTGAAATTCAAACTCTACTAGTAAATCATTACACTTCATAGTTTGGGTGAAAATTTATTTGAAAACTCACAAATAAGCATAGAAGTGCTCCAGCAGTGTGACTCAATTGGTTAGCACTGCCTTGTCTTTACTTAGCATGAAAAGAAATACTGTGTATAAAAAAGAAAAAAGAAAAATGGAGATTAAGGCTGTCTTTTCAGGAAAATTAAAGGACAAACAGACCAAAATGGGACAATGTCTGTAAAAGGACAAACATAGAAACCCTGAATCCAGTGTTGCCAACTCATGGGATGTGAATGTTAGCAGCATTACAGCAAAAAGATGCTGAAGTTGCTAAGTGAAGGAGTGGAACACCTGACAACAAAACATTAAACAAATATCAAAATATTAAGCTTATACAAAGCAACACAAACTTAGAAAGATCTGTGACACCCTCTGGCCTCCTGTGGTCCCCATTTTCCCAGTTTTGTTCTGTGGCCTCCAGTGGGTCCATATGGCATTCGTTGAGAGATCCTGGTCCATACAGTAAATCCACCACCATACATCTCCATCCTACCATCACTTGTCCATCTTTTCTGTGGTATAAGCAAAATAACACACTCATTTTTTCCCACAATTCCCCCATTACATTTTTTTTCTAAGTATAAGCAGAATCACACTTAGAGAATAATTTTTTTCAATGATTTTTTCCCTCCCTGTTTTGCTTGACAGACAAAAACATGAGTCGCGGTTTAGGTAAGTTGTGTCGAACCACCTTTTTATTGGCAATGCACTGTGAACACCTGTACTCTGGCCCCACCTCTACCTCACCTGTATCTCATTAGCCCCAGACACTGTTAGAATGTACCTGGCTATGTAATCTCTCTCTCTCTCTCTCTCTCTCTCTCTCTCTCTCTCTCTCTCTCTCTCTCTCTCTCTCTCTCTCAGCCCTTTTAGAATGTCCTTATTTTTATATTTTCTTTCTTTTTTTCTCATTTTATTATAATCTGATCTATTCTAATCTATTTCTTTTTCTTTCTTTTTCTTTTTTCTTATTCATCTATTCCTTATTTCTCCTTTTCTCTTTTTTCTCATTTTTTTCTTTTCTCTGTATTTGTTTTCTCTCTCCTTTATTTAATTATCTTAGCCTCTGTTCCAATTTTCTTTTATTTATTTTTCTTTTTTCATTTTCTTCTCATTTAGCTAATCTTTTCCTCTTCTCTTTTCTTTCTTTTCCTCTCTTCTTCCTATGTTTATCTTTTTCTTTTTTTCCTTCTATCTTTTTTTTGTCTTCTCTTTTATCTTTCTTTTTCTTTTCTTAATCTGTTTCTTTTTCATCTTTTCTTTTTCCTTTCTCATTTTTTATCCTTTCTTAGTTTTTCTTTTCTTTCTCTTTTGTTAGAATGTCTTGTTTTAATTTTTTCTTTTCTTTCCTTTTTCTTCTTTTCCTTCTTATTCAGCTAATCTTTTTTTCTTTCTTTTTTTTCTTTTCCTTCTTATTCATCTAACCTTTTTTTTTTCCTTTTTCTTTCTTTTTTCCCCTTCTCATTCATCTAATATTTTTATTCTTTTCTTTCTTATTTTCTACTTTTCTCTTTGTTATTCAGCTAATCTTTCTTTTCCTTCTTTTTTTCTTTTCCTTTCTTTCTTTCTTTATTTTTATTCTTACTCTATGTCTTAATCTTTCTCTCTTTCATCTTTATTTAATTATCTTATGCTTTGTTTTTCTTCCTTTTTCTTGTAATATTATCTATTCTTTGTTTCTTTTTCTCTTCATATATTTTTCTCTCTCTCATTTATCCTGTCTTCTGTATTTCCTTTTCTCATGTCTATGTAATTGTCTTATGCTGTATTAGAATGCCCATTTTTTGTATTTTTCTTCTTTTTCCTCTTTTCTTCTTATTCAGCTAATCTTTTTTTCTCTTTCTCCTTTTCTTTATCCAGTTTTTCTTTCCCTTCTTTCTCTATTTCCTTGCTTTCTATTCTAATTATCTTCTTTTTCTATCTCTTATCTCCCTTTTTCAATAATTAATCTTTCTTTTCTCTCATTTTCTCTCATTCACCTCATTCATGTATAAATTTGTATGTTTTCTTCAAAGTATGTATAAAATATGTATTATAGAGTATGTATTCCTTGTATTCTTGGTGCTGTATTGTTTGTATGTATGTGTGTATATAGATTTTCATGTATTATAAGATTGTGTATATTTTGTAACTCTCTCTCTCTTTGTTTCTGTCTGTCTCTCTCTCTCTCTCTCTCTCTCTCTCTCTCTCTCTCTCATTTATGTATAGCTATTATTAATTCATTCACTCCCAGACACTTTTACCAATGCACAAAACTGAACTGAAGTAATGAATCAGATTAATAGTGAACTTTTTAAATGTGTGTGTGTGTGTGTGTGTGTGTGTGTGTGTGTGTGTGTGTGTGTGTGTGTGTGTGTGTGTGTAGTTTTACAGGGCCTGGGCTTTACGCTCGTGTGGCCCCGTCTCCATATCTACACTTATCCAATTTTTCTTTAAAAGTATGCACACTCGTTGCTGACATCACTTCTTCACTCAAGCTGTTCCACGTCTCAATACATCTTTGCGGGAAACTATATTTTTTAACATCTCTCAGACATCTTTCCTTTCTCAGCTTTTTACTATGTGATCTTGTGCTTCTAATGTCATATTCTTCTCTCAGGATTAGTTTCTCATTATCCACTTGGTCCATTTCGTTAATCAATTTATAAACTTGTATCAGATCCCCTCTCTCCCTTCTCTGTTCTAGGGTTGGTAGATCCATAGCCTTTAGTGTGTGTGTGTGTGTGTGTGTGTGTGTGTGTGTGTGTGTGTGTGTGTGTGTGTGTGTGTTTGGAAATTGGTATTGTACATGTATATATATTTTTTTATTGGGGTTTTTTTTTCATTTATTTTTTTTTGTAGTTTGTGTATTTCAGTGGTCAAGTCAATCATTCCCTCATTTTTTTTTTCAATTTTTCATTCCATTTATTTATTTATTTATTTGTTATTTCTTTATTTTTTGTGGTCGATTCTGTCATTCCTTCCTCCACTTACTGGTTAGGAGAGAGAGAGAGAGAGAGAGAGAGAGAGAGAGAGAGAGAGAGGATGGGGGAGTATAGGGGATGACTAGTTGACATAATAACGTGCTTTTGTTGTGGGAAGAGGAGGAGGAGGTGGAATAAAGATAAGAAATAATAAAAAGCAGCTAAATAGAGAGAGAGAGAGAGAGAGAGAGAGAGAGAGAGAGAGAGAGAGAGAGAGAGAGAGGAATTCTTTCTTATTGTTACTCTTTGTATGCTATTGAATCTCTCCCACCCCATCACAAACACCACATCTTACCAACCACATCCTTTTCAAACAAGATTTACAATAACACAACTGGAAAAAAAAACACCAAACAGCAAAAAATGAACAAAAAAGGTAAATAAATCAATAAAATAAGATAAAACAGTGACATAATCAATAACACCACTCCAATCCAACTAGGAAATAAAAAAACATAACACAGCAGCAAAAAAAGGAACAAAAAGGTAAATAAATGAATAAAATCAAACCAAACAGTGACATGACCAATAATACCACTCCCTCCTACACACAGTCACTGGCTGGGGCGGCCTACACCAGTATACCAGGCTGTGTGGCGGGACAATGAGGAGTTTGACGAGGTGCTGGTGTCCCCCTGCATGATACAAGATCACATGCCAGACAAAGTACTCAAGGCGCTGGAGAAGGTAAGGGCCCCGTGTGTGTGTGTGTGTGTGTGTGTGTGTGTGTGTGTGTGTGTGTGTGTGTGTGTGTGTGTGTGTGTGTGTGTGTGTGTGTGTGTGTGTGTGTGTGTGTGTGTGTGTGTGTGTGTGTGTGTGTGTGTGTGTGTGTGTGTGTGTAAGAGAGAAAGGGAAGAAAGGGGACAGTGATAGAGAAAATAAAGGAAGGATGGAAATACTAAGAGAGAGAGAGAGAGAGAGAGAGAGAGAGAGAGAGAGAGAGAGAGAGAGAGAGAGAGAGAGAGAGAGAGAGAATTAACAGCATATACAACAATACCACACACACACACACACACACACACACACACACACACACACACACACACACACACACACACACACACACACACACACACACACACACACACACACACACACACATTTCAATCAGGAAGAAGAAGAGGAAGAAGACGAAAAGGAACAAGAGAAAATATGAGACACAAAAGACAAAACAACATCACATACATAAAAAAAGCAACAACATTACGTAAACAAGAAAATTAACTTTGAAATTTGCCGTAACCTTCATTGGTAAGTGAAGAATTGTAGTAAGGAAGCGAAAAATTCAACTCCTTCAGTACTGGGACGCATTTCTACCTTGAGTTTTGGATACGATCAGATGATTTTATTGATATTATGAAGGGTGTGTAGAGGTCAGAAGATCAATGGCCAGAGTCTTCACTATTTTAATTCCTTCGTACTGGGACACATTTTTACCTTGAGATTTGTGTAAGATTAGGGCATTTTATTGATTTTAGGAAGGGTGTATAGAGGTCAGAAGATTAATGGCCAGAGTCTTCACTATTTTAATTCCTTCAGTACTGGGACACATTTTTACCTTGAGATTTGTGTAAGATTAGAGCATTTTATTAACATTCAAAGGGTGTATGGAGGTCAAAAGATTAATGGCCACAGTCTTCATTATTTCAAACCCCCACATAAGATTCTGAAGCTGTATAAAATCACCAAATAGTAACCAGAATGAATATGGAAATGCGTCATGGTACTGAAGGGATAGATACTGACTAACCTATCTCCCCATTAAGTAAGAGAGCCTACAGGGAGTCATGAGAGAGAGAGGAGGGCTGTGAGTATAGTTACCTCCCATGTCAGTACGTCTGTGTGTCGGAAAGAGGAAGAAGAGTTGCAGAGAAGAGAGAAGGCTGGACTTGCAAGATTTGACCTCCTACTGTTGTTATTTTGTTATTGTTATTATTTTTTTTTTATATTGTATGATGTTAGTGCGTTATCATTATTATTGTTATTATTATTATTATTGTCATTGTTATTTATTATTTTATTCTTTGATACTGCAAAATTATTATTATTATTACTATTATTGATTATTTTTCTTATTACTCTTTCACACTGCAAGATATTGTTTACTACTATTATTATTATTATTATCATTACTTTTACCATTTTATTTTTTGATGCTGCAAGATTATAATAATTACCACAATTGATCATTATTCTTGTTATTATTCTTTTCCGTACTGCAAGATATCGTTCATTTATTTACGGTTATTAATTACTGCACTTGTTATTATTCCTCCCAAACTTTGAAGCAAGCGTTGGTAACCACTAGAGAAAAGATAAGTGCAAAGAAACAACATGCATGGAAGGAGCTACTATTACTACCACTACTATTATTACCACTACCATTATTACCGCTACTATTACTACCACTACTATTATTACCACTACTGTTATTACCACTATTACGTCACTTCACTTGCCTCCTTAAGTATATGAGGTGTAAATATATCTCTCATTATTCTTTTTTTTTTATTATTGCACTTTTGTTATTATTACTACTACCATTAGTATTATTATCACTACTATTATTACCACTAGTATTACACATTACTATTATTACTATTATTAACTAAGCATGCATATAACCATGAAGAAAAGGTTAAGTACAGAGGGAAGATGCATGAAAACAATTACTATTACTACTATCACTACTACCACTACTACTACTACTACTACTACTACTACTACTACTACTACTACTACTACTACTACTACTACCATCACTGCGTACTCAGAAGGCATATCGACGACCGGTAACGTTATCTGTGATCTGTGCATGAATGAGCCTGGTATGGTAGGTTGCATGGCGCCACTGCTTGCATGGCACCGCGCTTCCATCACCACTGTAGTTATTGAGTTTGGTAACGATATATAGCTACACATTGTTTACTCAGCTTGTCTCATTGGAATCTCTTGAGGGGCACTGGAGGAGAAGGTGTAATTAAACTGATTATATCCCATTTTGTATCTATTTTTTGGGGTTTGAAATCTTGTGGTTCTTTTCTTTATTAACCCTTCAGTACTGGGACACATTTTTACCTTGAGATTTGTGTACGATTAGACCATTTTATTGACATTAGGTAAGGTCTATAAAGGTCAGAAGTTTAATGGCCACAGTTTTCACTACTTTAATCCCCCACATAAGTTTCTGAAGCTGTATCAAATCACCAAATAGTAAGCACAGTGAATATGGGAAAGCATCGTGGTACTGAAAGGTGTAGGTGTCTCATTCACTTCACTGTTACATGAAGGGTGATACAGCAGCAGCAGCAGGAGGAGGAGGAAGAGGAGGTGGAGGAAGAGGAGTAGATGGAGGAGGTGGTGATGTGAATTTGTAAAAGAGGAGGAGATGGAGGAGGTGGTGTGAATTTCCATCATGTTTGGTATCTCTCTATGGCACCTCATCAGTTCGTGAGGCTCATGCAGTCTTCAGTTCACAAGGAAGTGTAAACATTAGGAGTTTTCCATATCTCATTATCATTACATTTTGGTTGTGTTTGACTTCAGTTGTTTTTTGAAGTATGTGAGGTGTAGATGATCTTTTTCATTATTCTTTTAGTGTTGTTCTTCTATTCCTTTTTATCGTAGTTTGATCTTGCGTCACTTCACTTGTTGAGTATTTCAGATGTAAATGTTTTTTTCTTTTTTCTTTTTTTTATTATTGCTTTTTCTATCTTTGGTTAAATGTTGCTCTTTTTATTATTCTTTTGTTTTTCTATTCTTTTTTTTCGTTACAATTTGCTCTTATATCACTTCACTTGTTCCTCTGAGTATGTGAGGTGTAAATACATATATCTCTTTTTTTCACTTTTCTTTTTTATTATTGCTTTTTCTGTCTTGGTTAAATGTTGCTCTTTTCATTATTCTTTTCTTTATTTTCTTGTCCTTTTTATCATTGCACTTTGCTCTTACATTTGACGTGTAAATATATCTTTTTTTCACTTTTCTTTTATTATTATTGCCTTTTCTATCTTTGGTTAAATGTTGCTCTTTTCATTATTCTTTATTATTTTCTTGTCCTTTTTAACACTTTACTCTTATGTCACTTAATTTGTTTCTTTAAAGTACTTGAGTTAGGAATATATTTAATTTTTTTATTTTTTTATTATTACTTTTTATATTTCATTGTACTTTGGTTAAATGTTACTCTTTTCATTATTCTGTTTTATTTTCTTGTCCTTTTTATCATTGCTCTTTGCTCTTGCGTATTCAGTTTGAGTGAGTAATTGTAAATATCTTTGTTACTATTGCACTGAAGTCAAACAAGTCATACAAGATACAAGGCTCAGTTTTCTAGTTATAGGTAGGAATGAGTATGAGTTCTCTTCTCTCATACAACATTCATACAAGATACAAGACTCATTTCTCTAGTCATAGCTGCTTAGTCTACCATTAGGAGGTGTAGGTAGGGATAAATATTAATTCTCTTCTCTCATACAACATTCATACAAGATACAAGACTAATTTCTCTAGTCATAGCTGCTTAGTCTACCATTAGGAGGTGTAGGTAGGGATGAATGTGAGTTTCCTTCCTTCATATAACATTCATACAAGATACAAGACTCATTTCGTTAGTCATAGTGTCTTAGCATATCATTAGGTTAGGTTTGGTTGGGCTTCTTGATTCATTTTTTATCATAGTACAACACTCTGGTCATTTCACAGCGTTTTGATTGATTGATTTATTTTTCTCCATATAACTGGGTACCTATCATGAACTGTGCTTTGGTTGACACTTATTTGACATTCATTTTTCTGTTTGTTATTCTGTAGTTTCATTTCTTCTTTTTTCATCTCAGGTGGAGGAGTCTTAAGATATCAGCTATGTATGTATATTTTTGCCATACAGATTTTTCGCAGCTTTATCATTCGTACATGTCTTTCTTTCATTTTCTTTTTTTTCTTTTTTTTTTTTCTCTCTGCCAAAGTGGATGAATTTCAGATACAAACCATATGTATGTATTTTTGCCGTACTGATTTTTGCTGCTTTTATTATATTGTGTACATCTATTTTTCTTTCTCTCTCTTTACTTTCCTTTTCTTTGGTTCTTTCTCTCTTTTTTCACCAAAGTGGATGAATTTCAGATACCAACCGTGTATATTTTTTGCCTTACTAATTTTTTACAGCTTTATTATTCCTACATCTCTCTCTCTCTCTTTCTTTTTTTTTTCTCTCTCTACCAGAGTGGAGAAATGTCAGATATACGAACCATGCTTATTTTTTGCCTTACTAATGTTTCACAGCTTTATAATTCCTTCGTCTATTTTTCTTCTTTCTTTTTTTCTTCTTTTTTCTGCTAAGTTAATGAATTTTGGATACCAACCATGTATTTTTTTTTTTTTTTGCCTCACTAATTTTTTGCAGCCTCTTTATATTTCCTGCATCTGCTTTTGGTTTCTAATGTAACCAGCACTAAAGACAACAAGAACAACAACAACAGCAGCAGCAGAAGAACATGAGGCCAGCTTTCAAAACACTAACCTCAAAAAACTCATTATTTTATGCTTAAGATTTTTGATTGCCAGTTTTGCCGTTATTTTAAGCAATATTCAGTTTTTTATTGACTTTTTTTACTTATTTGTTTATTTATTTAACCCTGTCTTGGTGCTTAGGATAAATAGATAGGGAATTTGTTCTTTTTGATAATAGTTTTCAGCCGTCAAAGAGAGAGAGAGAGAGTGACATTGTGTTTGTACTTCATAACGCACAGTGCAGCTTGTGTTCAGACAGAATGGAAAGACAGGGAGGGAGAGCGGCAGGACACATTATTCACACACATCTAATTCACTTTAATTTACTGTATTTGCTGGTGCATAAGACACAGTGAGATGATAGATAAGTAAAATTGTAATTGATAGATGCAAAAGAGGAATGTAAAAGTCAGTCTCAAAGATATAATAAAAAGATAAGAAAAAGAAAAATGCGAGATGGATATTTTTTTCTCAAAGCATGAAGTCTTTTATGAATATGATAAAATATTCTGATAAATTTGTAATGAAACAATGTTAAACTCAAAATAATATTGAAGCATTCTCTGATTTATGGTTAACATACATCTGATCCTCAAATTATCAGCAACGTTTTGTAAATAGCATGTGTAACAAAGTATTCTGATAATTTTATAATGAAGAGACAGTAACCTCAAATGACATCACTACATGTTCATATTCTTAAACCCTTGTACATACCAACGGACCAATATCCTGTCACAATTCATAACACACTCACTGTCTAAACTTAAAGGTGTTTTTTCTTTTTTTCTTATGTAAGAGGGGAAAGGCAGCCAGGGGCAACAAAAATGATGAAACAAAAAGGCCCACTGAGATGCAAGTCCCCAAAAAGTTCAAGAGACTTAATAGTTCCTATGTTTTTTTTGCCCAATTGACTTTTATGGCTATTGTGTCATTCCATTCCGTATCCGTCACTTTTCATCATCACAGACAATGAATTAGAGACAAGCCAGGTGAAAGTGTCTTACGTGCCAGCAAACACACTCTCAGCCTGACACACCTGCATGGCACTCACTCACACACCTGCATGATGCCACATGTATCTTAGGCACTGGTCTGTGTAGTCACTGTATATAGCCAAGCTGTCGGCAAGATAAACAGATAATAGACACCCGCCCACTCACTCACTACTCTGCTGTGTTTTAAGCTACAGAATATCATTACTTATTTTCACGGACAGATGAATTATTTGCTTTCTTGTTGTGAATTTTGGTCAGTGGTAATGAGAGATAATAAAATGGTGTCTCAATAAAAGTGTGGTGTAGCAATGTTTAATGGTTGTCTCTCTGTCTGGTGTGTTTTAAGCTACAGAATGTCACTTCTTCATTATTTCAGTCTTAAACCATAAAAACATCATCCTCTTTTTTTTTTTTTTATGTCCAGTTTTACTCTACCACCAACAAACCACAAGCCAACAACTCTATAACCTGTATCTCCAGAAATACCTCCTTTATCTCCCTCCTTGCTTGGGGACTGGCATCTAAGTGGGCCTTTTGTTTGATCATCTTTTGTTGGCCAGGTTCCCCTTCTTACATAAAAAAAAACTCTTATTTTTCCTCTAACATTACAAAAACTATCTCTATTGTTACCACCATAGAGACAGACAGCCATTTAGAACAGTATAAGGACCCTCGTAGCTCTAAACACAGCATGACCACAGCAAAAGTGAGTGAGGGTAAGTCTGTCACGTGTATCTTGGGTGTCGTTAAGTGTATCTTGCTGACGGTCACTCACAGACAGCCAGAGAGGAAAGAGAGAGGCAGGAAGGTGGTGGTTATTCCTTAGGTGTGTATATTGTTGTCTCTTCTCCCCACGGTCAGGTGTTATCCCATTGCAAAGAGGTGCCGCCTGCCAGGTGTGCCTCCACTAACACTGAGCTTCGCCTACACACTCTCTCAAAGGTGACAGGTATGCCCTCCTGCTTCCTACCCTCACCTGGCCTAACCTCACCTGGCCTTACCTGACCTGGCCTTACTTTAGCTTGCCTTACTTTACCTCACTTTATCTCACTTTATCTCACTTTACCTTACCTAACCCAACCTAACCTAACCTTATCTTACGTTACCTAATCTAGTCTTACCTTACTTAACCTTACCTAATCTAACTTATCCTGACAACCTAACCTAATCTAACCCAACTTCATCTAAATTAATCTTATTTTTACCTAACTTAACCTTATCTTACCTTATCATACCTAACCTAACTTTGTCTTATCTTATTTGCCTAGTCTAACCTAAAATTCTTTACCCTCTTTCATCATTCTTTCTCTCCCTACCTCTCTCCTCTCACCTATTCTCTCCTTCCTTCATTTCTTTCACATCTTTCTCTGTCTCTCTCTCTCTCTTCCTTAATTTCTTATCTCTTATTTCCCTCATCTTTCTCATAACTTTTCTTATCACTCACTATTCATTCATTCATTCACTCACTCACTCACTCTATTCCTTCCTTCCTTCATTTATTCATTCAATCACTCACTTACTCATTCACTCCATTTCTTCCTTCCTTCACTCACTCACTCACTCACTCACTCACAACTGAAGGTGAGCATTGTTTCCTCCATAGTCTTGTCATGTTCCTGTCCTAATGTTCCTCATCTGTATTCTGTGGCTGCTGCTGCTGCTGCTGCTGTGCTGTCATGTGCTAGTGTGCTTCTCAGAGTGAAGGTAGTCATGTCATTTCCCTGTTCATTGGTTTGTTTCTTTGTCACATGTAGGATGGATGACTTCCTGTACCAAGTTTTTTTTTTTTTTTTTTTTTTTTTTTTTTTTTAAGTTACAAAGATTAGATGTGTTTATGGACAGGTGGAAATCTGCAGGAGTGTTGTGTATCGGGCCTGCCATGTGTGGGTCTCACATCTCAGGTCCTTAATAGACTTTTTTTTTTTTATTTATTTATTTATTTTTTTTTTTTAAAGTATGAAAATTCAGAAACTTCATTAGTCATCATTCCCTGCCCTGACCTGCCTTCCCTAACCCAACCTAACCTAATCTATTCTGACTTCACTTAGCCTTACCTTGCTTTACCTTACCTAACCTTACCTTACCAAACCAAACCTAATCAAACCTAACCTAACCTAACCTAATCTTACCTAACCTAACCTAATCTTACTTTACCTTACCTTACCTTACCTTAACTAATCTTAATATTCTTTGCCTTTCTCTGTCTCTGCTGCCAATGCCTATGTGTTTATGTATCAGTATAGTTGTTGTTGTTGTCGTCATTTTGTTGTTGTTGCTGTTGTTATTATTGTTGTTGTCATTGTTGTTATTGTTGTTGCTATTATTGTTGTTGTTGTCGTTCCTTGGCATTCATCACACGTTCATCCAGTTAAAAGGTGAGATAATGTTTGTATTCCTGTATTACTGTATTATGTATCATGTATGTATGTATGTATGTATGCCTTCCTTTATTTTGTTTGTATTGGTGTATTGTTTTGTTTGTGTCCTTGTTTTTCATTTTTTTTTTTTTGCAGTTCTGTTAGTACATTTCTTGTTTTGTGTTATGTATGTGTTTGTTTTCCCATTTTTTTTTTCTATTATTTGTATTTATTTTTATTTTTGTGTTTCTTTTTCCTCTTCTGTTTCTTGGTTTTATTTTCATGTATTATGTATGTATACTTTATGGCTCCCTCTGTTCTGTGTATGTGTTGTATGTATTCTGGCTTGATTCTCCGTATGTATTATTTTCACCTATATTAACTATGTATATTAATTTTTCTCTTCTTTTTCCTTTGCATAATGTTTTCCTCCTTTTTTTCTTTCATTCTCTCATTTTTTCTTCTCTCTGTTGATTCTTTCTTAATATGTGTGCAAATTTATCATTAAGGTGTGAGGTAATTTGGTCTGGCAGGTTTTACAGACATGTGAACAACAACATCAAAAATAGAGAAAGTATTGAAAGTTTAGAAGTAAATGGAGTATGCAGTGAAGATCCCAGGAAATGGCAGAGGCTATGAATGGATGCTTTCGGAAGGTATTCACAAAGGAGACTGCTTTTGACAAACCACTGGTAATGGAACAGAAAGGGATTATCAAGCAGTTTCAAGTAACTGTGGAGGAGATCAAGAACATGATGGGGAGTTTAGAAGTGAGAAAAGCTGTGGGACCTGATGGGGTATCAGGATGGATTTTAAGAGAATGCAGGGAGCAATTGGCAGAAAAAGTTTGTGAAGTAATTGATGCCTCATTAAGGGAAGGTGTAGTGCCCCAAGACTGGAAAAGAGCTAACATTGTCCCAATCTATAAATCAGGTAACAAGAGAGACCCATTGAACTATAGACCAGTGTCACTTACAAGTGTGGTAGCTAAGATGTGTGAGAGGGTGGTGAAGAATAGATGGACAGACTTCTTGGAGAAAATGACATACTTTGTGAGTGTCAATTTGGTTTTAGGAAAGGGCGTTCATGCACGACAAACCTGATATGTTACTATTCGAGGGTGATAGATGTAATACAGGAAAGAGATGGTTGGGCTGATGGAATATATCTGGATTTAAAAAAGGCCTTTGATAAGGTACCACACCAGAGACTGATCTGGAAACTTGAAATGGTAGGAGGAGTGCATGGCAGTTTACTAAAATGGATGGAAGACTTTTGGTAGGAAGAGAAATGAGAACAATAATTAAGGACAGACCATCAGAATGGGGATTGGTGGAGAGTGGAGTTCCACAGGGATCAGTGTTGGCACCAGTAATGTTCGCAGTCTACATAAATGACATGGTGGATGGGGTGTCCAGTTATGTGAGCCTATTTGCAGACGATGCAAAATTGTTAAGAAAAGTGAGATGTGACAAAGATTGCGAACTACTCCAGGAAGACTTGGACAGAATATGGAAATGGAGCTGTACATGGCAATAGCAATATACAGAGTGATGATTGGCACACACACACACACACACACACACACACACACACACACACACACACACACACAGTTGGAAGTTAATGTAAATACACACACACACACACACACACACACACACACACACACACACACACACACACACACACACACAGTTGAAGAAATCATGTTGGATAGAAATATGTGTGTTGCGAGCTTAAGAGAGAGAGAGAGAGAGAGAGAGAGAGAGAGAGAGAGAGAGAGAGAGAGAGAGAGAGAGAGAGAGATTAACCTATACACAATCTTTAATATTTTTGTTCCAGTTCACTTCATATGTCAGTTTGTTTCCTTAGAGAAGTTTCATTGTTAGATATGATGTCCTAGTGTGTGTGTGTGTGTGTGTGTGTGTGTGTGTGTGTGTGTATGTGTGTGTGTGTGTGTGTGTGTGTGTGATATTGAATTATGACGAGGTGTGGTTTTATTCATTCCCTCCATTCCTACATTTCCTCTCTCTCTCTCTCTCTCTCTCTCTCTCTCTCTCTCTCTCTCTCTCTCTCTCTCTCTCTCTCTCTCTCTCTCTCTCTCTCTCTCTCTCTCTCTCTCTCTCTCTCTCTCTCTCTCTCTCTCTCCTTTCTACTTTATTAAGCTTTCCCTCCCACTCCTTGTCTCTTGTTTCATTTAAGACCTTCTCATTTCACACATATGTCAGTTCTTCCTTATACACATAATTTCTTGCCCCTATTTATTCTGTTTTCCTTTCTGTTTGACTTTCTTTCCTACTTTTTCATCTTCACTTTCTGTTTTGAGTATCAGATCGTCTCATACTAAGATTTTCATTTTTTATTCACCTTTTTTGCCTTTTTATTTTCTCTCTCTGACTTTTCTCTCTTACTTTTTTCCTGTTTCTTGTTTGACTATTATCTCACACTTATCTATACTCAGTCCTTATCATTTTTACTCTTTTATTTCCTTTTCTATTTGACTCTTACTGTTCATTTAATTTTTTGCCTTTTTCTCTCTCTCTCTCTCTCTTTGACTTTCCTCTTTTACTTTTCCTCCTGTTTCTTGTTCGACTCTTATCTCACTTTTATCTATACTCAGTCTTTATCATTTTTACTCTTTTATTTCTTCTTTATTTATTTCTCTTACTCCTTATGTTTAATTTTAAAGTTTCTCTCATTTCATGCTTATCTTTTCTCAATCTTTATAATTTCAGCTTTTTCTATCTTTTTCCTTTTTTTTCCTCTCCCACTCATCTGCCTTTATTCATTCCTTCCATGCTTTTAACATTTTTTTCTTTCTTTCTTTCTTTCATTCAATTTCTTTCACTCTTTTAAGTCTCCATCCTTTCATTCCTTCTCCCCTTTCTGTATTTTTCTTTTCTTTTTCTCCCTCCTTCATCTTTATCTCTCCTTCCCATGCATTTACTTTTTTTCTTTATTTCTTTCATTCATTCAATTTCTTTCATTTTTATCAAGTCTCCATCCTTTCATTCCTTCCCCTGTCTTTCTCTCTTTTTTCTTTTTTTCCTTTCTCCCTCACTTATCTTTTATCAATCTTTATAATTTTGCTTTTTTTTCGTTTTTACTTTATTTGACTTTCTCTTTTATATTTCTCTTGTTTCATTTAAGACCTTCTCATTTCACATATATTTTATCAATCCTTTCTTTGACACATAATTTTTTGTTCTTTCTTTCTATTCAACTTTCATACTTTTTCTTCTTTGGTTTCATTTTAGATCCTCTCATACTAATATATTTTTCTATACACCATTTTCTGTCCCTTTTTTCTCTCTGTTTGACTTTCCTGTAGTTTTTCTCTTTAATCTTAGACTCTCTCATCACACACTAATATTTGCCAGTCCTTCACTCACTCGTCTCTTTCTTTATGTTCTCTTATGCTTTCTCTGCCTTTGTTTATATCCTTTTATCCTTTTTCTGTCCTGTCCTTTACATCTTCTTTCTCTTTATTTATTTCCTTTTATTCTTTCTCTATCTTGGCCTTTACACACTCTTTCCCTTTGTTGATGTCCTTGTTTGCTTTTGTTTGTCCAGTTCTTTACACACTTTTCATATTTTTATTTCCTCTTATGTTTTCTCCGCCCAGTTCTTTACACACTCCCTCTTTCTTTATGTCCTCTCATGCTATCTCTATCCAGTCCTTCACACTCTTTGTCTTTTGTTTTTTCCTCTTATGCTTTCTGTCCTGTCCTTCACAATCTCTCTTTGTTTATGTTTATTTCCTTTTATCCTTTCCTTTACACTCTCTGTTTTTCCTCTTATGCTTTCCATGTCCTGTCCTTTACACACTCTTTCTCCTTGTTTATTTCCTTTTATCCTTTCTCTATCCAGTCCTTCACACTCTCTCTGTTTATATCCTTTTTTGTTTTCTGCCACCTCACCCTTCCTTCTGCCACAGGTACTGGAGAGCCCGGGTCCCAGGAAGCCCCAGAGAGCGCAGGGACCCAGCCCGACACGTAGGAGGAGCACAGCGTCAGCCTCAAGCCACGATGCAGAGACTCGTACCCTCCTCACCCCCTCTTGCTTTCGCTCCTCCCCCACACAGCCCAGCCCCGCCACCTCCACCAGGACGTCCCCGGTCACCAACACGCCAATATCTAACTCGAAAAGTGCCAATCGTCTCCCCACGCCACCCCACAAACTGCTGCTGGAGACGTCGTTTACCTGCTCGCCCACTCAGTCACCTGAGCCGCCCCTAGACTTGAGGCACCATGCTCGGCTGCACTCCCCGGCCATCACCTGGGAGCTGCTTTCTGCGCTGGAGGAACAGCTGCTCATGGGCATGCGTGAGGCAAGCAGAGGGCTGGAGAGGGACGACGACTGGGTGGTGGGTGTTGCGCCGCTTGCCTCTCCGGAAACGTTGAGCGAGGCATCCAGTATTGTCTCCCGCGCCTCTCTCTTGCTGCGGGAGGGGCGGCGTGCTGGCTCCATCCCTCCTGCCGGCTCCCATCAGCAGACCCCCTCCCCCCTGCTCAACCACCGGCCGCCCCCCGCCCGCCTGGGCATGGGCTACTGCTTCTATGTGGAGACACCGCCCCTGGAGTCTCGCCGCCAGCAGCTCATGGCCGCTGAACGCCTCCCAGAGTCCTCCGATGATGAGGAGATCCCCCAGCGGCCCCTCTCCCCCGCTTCTTACATCACACTGGAGCCCATCATCCCCACACCCCCCCCAAAGACCCCCACGCCCCACAACGAATCCCCGGACCCACCCAGTGTGGGGCGGCCACTCACACACCCGTCCAGGACACCCCAGGGGCAGCAACGGCCAGGCGGGGGCAGCTGGCAGAGGCTCCCCTGACTCGCCAGGGAGCGGCCACAGTCCAGACTCCTCCTCTCCTCCTCCTCCTCCTCCTCGTCCACCTCCTCTTCTTCCTCGTCACAAATTTCACATCGAGTAAAATTTGACTTAACTGCGTCGCAAATGTCGCGGGACTCCGGCTACGGCGAGAGGCTCAACGGCAACCTGAGCGGAGCCAGTGGGGAGTGGGGGCGGGGGCTGGGGCACCAGCAGGAGTATGGGCGAGGTCAGGCGTCGCTGGTGCACCACTACATGTACTCTGGCATCTCCCCGCAGCACTCCCCACTCTCCCCAGCCAACACTGACTCCTTCACCTCCCCCCTCACCTCTGACCCACCCTCCTCACGGCCCCCCTCCCTCCTCCCTACCCCTGTGGAAGTGCCAAGGTTAAGTGCTGGGAGTGTGAGTCATTCTGGCCACCACCACCATCACCACCACCCCCCTCACCCGTTATACAAAGCAACACCACTCCTTCATGATATCACCAGGTCCCCAAGGTTGTTCCCGGGGTTTCAAGGACACCACAGAGGGCTGAGAGCAGCGTATAGTGAGCCCTGGAGTGTGTGAGGCACTTGTTTGTGGTCGTGTGTGTGTTCGTTTGTCAGTGATGCAGGAAAAAGGTCCCTATGCAGAAACACTTTGCTCTCTCACCACAGCTATTTTCCAAGGCTACAGAGATGATTAGTGGGGTTTTCAAGAGTGTTTGTCTTGTTGGTAAGGCAGAAAACTTGTTAACATGTCACTAAAATTACAGAAACACTCTTAAAAACCCATGTCACTTCAAATAGAGCCCTTTGAAAAGAGTATTTGTCCTGTTGATAAGGCAGAAAACTTGTTAACATGTTACTAGAATTACAGAGACATCCTTATAAATCTGTGACTCTACAATTAGAGCCCTTTGAAAAGAGTATTTATCCTGTTGATAAGGCAGAAGACTTGTTAACATGTCACTGGAATTAAGAAAGACCCTGAAAAATCTGTCAACTTCAACTAGAGCCCTTTGAAAATAGTGAGGGTGCAGCGAGGAAGTGTTTCAGAATGTGGGCCAGTGTGTGATCTTGCCAAACTTGATTCACTCAGGCACTTTTAGGGAGTTGGTGAGTCTTGGTTCCTGGTTTTTGGTGAGTGGATGTGTTGAAGTGATGGTGAAAAGGGAACAAGGAAAGATGGAAAGGGGAGAGATGTATAAAGGTATGTTTTTATTGTTCTTCTTTTTGTTTTGGAAGTTTTTAATATGATTCTCTCTCTCTCTCTCTCTCTCTCTCTCTCTCTCTCTCTCTCTCTCTCTCTCTCTCTCTCTCTCTCTCTCTCTCTCTCTCTCTCTCTCTCTCTCTCTCCAGTCTTTATTCATCTTCTCATGTGTATGTATGTGAGAGAGAGAGAGAGAGAGAGAGAGAGAGAGAGAGAGAGAGAGAGAGAGACAGACAGACAGACAGACAGACAGCACTCCACTCCACAATTGAACCCAAACACAAAACATTTTACATCCATGTCTCTTTATTAGTGGCACTGGTTTGAGGTGCCATGCTGGCTCTGAGGGAGTGCCAGGTTGGGAAGGGCATGGGAGGGCAACTCAAGGGTCAGGTCAGGTCAGGTCAAGGAGGTCAATACGGGTATGCACTTTTGTTAGGTTAGGTTAGGTTAGTTCATGTACTTTTGATGGACCAGAGAGAGAGAGAGAGAGAGAGAGAGAGAGAGAGAGAGAGAGAGAGAGAGAAAGAGGAAGGAAAGAAGTGCTAATTTTTTTTTCCTCTTTTTCCTTTTCTTTATTTTCTTCTTCTTCTTTCTGCTCTGAAAGAGGAAGGTAAGAAAGAGAAGGAAAGAGAGGAAGAGAGAGTAATGTTGGTCTTCTCCTCCTCCTCTTCTTTCTTTTCTTCTCTCCAGTTTGAGAGAGAGAGAGAGAGAGAGAGAGAGAGAGAGAGAGAGAGAGAGAGAGAGAGAGAGAGACTATTTTTTCTTTGTTCTTGTTCTTTTTCTTGTTTTGTTCTTTCTTCTTCTTCTTCATCTTCTTTTTCTCTTTCTTCTAGTTTTTCTTGTTTTTATTCTTGTTCTTTTTCTTCTTCTTTCTTGTTCTTGTCTCCTCCTCCTCCTCCTCCTCCTCCTCCTCCTCTCTGGTTCAAATGTCAGTCAGGTACTCCATTACTATTCTAGATTTTTGTAATAGGAAACCAAATAGTGTTTCTTTTCTTTTCTTTTATATATTTTCTAGTGTTTTTTCTTATAGAACAGAAAATTGTGAGGTTTTATTTGGATACAGATTTCCACCTAGATGTTTTATAAAGAGTTACCTTTTATAGAGATTAGAGAATTTTTGCATCTTTTTATTTATATATTTTTTTTATGTGTGTGTTTTGGAAAATTTTGTACCACCTTTATTTTCTTCCAGTTTCTTATATTCTTAATACGATAAAGAAAGCGGAGTAGTGTGTCAGTGCATGTGTGACTTATTCCGATAGTTTGTAGACCAGTTTCCGTCATTCATTTGTTTAGCCCTTCAGTACCGAGATGCATTTTTTACCTGGAGTTTTTGGTACAATTAGATGATTTGATTTGCATCAGGAATGGTCTATGGAGGTCAGAAGATTAATGGTCAGGGTCTTCACTATTCTAATCCCCACATAAGTTTCTGAAGCTGTACCAATTCACCAAATAGTAACCAGAATGGATATGGAAACGTGTCCTGGTACTCATAAGATGAAGAGGTGTTTGGCCCCTTCAGTACCGAGATGCATTTTTTACCTGGATATTTGGGTACAATTAGACAATTTTATTTGCTTCAGGAATGGTCTATGGAGGGCAGAAGATTAATGGCCAGAGTTTTCACTATTCTGATCCCCACATAAGTTTCTGAAGGTGTACAAAATCACCAAATAGTTACCAGAATGAATATGGAAACACGTCATGGTACTGATAAGATGAAGAGGCAACATGTAAGCATAATGTTTTTAGTATAGGCAGTGTGTTGAAGGCTTGATGTGTAGAGACAGGTAGTGGTGGCGGTGTTGCAGTGTGTGTGTGGTGAGTGTGAGGTGGGTGACTGGATGAGTGTGTGTGTGTAAAGGGATAAAGAACAATATGGATGAATGTGTTAGTGTGTGCGTGTGTGTATAGTATTGCCCTCTCCCTTCCTCCTGCACCCCACCCCAGAAAATCTATTTAAAGTGCATTGCTGAAGGGATAACTAACAATATGGATGAGTGTGTGAGTGTAATGGATGAGTGAGTGCATGAGTGCGTGAGTGTGTGAGTGTACAGTAGCTCCTTCCTCCCTCTCCCTGGCCCTCGGAAACTCTATTTAAAGTGTGGTGCTTAATGGGATAATGGACAATATGGAACCTGCTGCCTGGTGAGTTGTAAACCTGTGATTGGTGATGCTGTGTTTGAGATGGGAGTGTTGCAGCATGTGTTTTTTTTTTTTTTTTTTTTTCTTCCATTGTCTATTGGGCGAGTGCTTCAGAGCGTCCTGTGTGATATTTTAATCTTCATATTACCTTCTTTTCATTTCCTTTCTTTATTTTATTTTTGGTTTTATCTTTATTATTAATTTATTTCTTTTATTTTTGTGTCTTCTGAGTGAGTTTCATGTTATTTTCAGTCTTTCAAAATATTTTGAATGATAAAAACATGATGTTCTTGTTCCTAATTTTCCAGAGAGTCATCAAATCATCATAATAAAATAGAACCATTTATTATAATTCCACAAACTAAGAGATAAATAAACAAAACATTTTCCTTAGACATGAAACATAATGCACCTTTTTATAATTGTTTTCATCCTTTCAATATTGTGACATTTTTACCTTGAGATTTATGTATGATTAGACCATTTTATTGACATTAGGAAGGATCTATGGAGGTCAGAAGATTAATGGCCACAGATTTCACTATTTTAACCTCCCACATAAGTTTCTGAAGCTGTATCAAATCACCAAATGGTAAGCAGAATGAATATGGAAATGAATCCTGGTACTGAAGGGGTTAAAAAAGCAACCATAAAGATTAGAAAGATTAGGAAAAAATATATTAAAACAGTCCCATTAATAAAAAAAAAAAAAAACATGATAAAGAACACAAAAAAAAAAAAAATAATGGATACAAAATGACGCACTTACGTAATTTGAAAGACAGCACCCATGAAACTAACATAAAAACACCAATTACTTAGAAACCCACAAAGCAAAATAGATATAGATAAAACCAACAGATGCTAAAGATAATTCACTGATATTTGATAGAACTCCGTCAATCTTAACAAAACAATGTGTGTGGAAGAGACGGATGGAGGGTGGAGGAAGACTGTGTGTGGATAGAGTTTAATTGTGAAGTGTGAAGGAAAGGAAAGAAGGAAGGAAGGAAGCAAGCTGTGTGTGAGGTAGGATGAAGTTAATTGTGTAGAGTGAAGGAAAGGAAAGAAGGAAGGAAGGAAGGAGAGAGGCTGTGTGTGTATTTTAATCAATGTTGTGATCTGAAGGAAAGGAAGGAAAGAAGGAAAGAGAGAGGCAGCTGTAAAAAGTAAGGTGAAGTGTGTGAAGGATAAAAAGGAAAGAAGGAAGGAAGGAAGGAAAGAGGCTGTGTGTGGAAAAGGATGAAAGTAATACTGTGATCTGAAGGAAAGGAGAGAGGTTGTGTGTGAAGGAAGTTAATTGTATAGTGTGAAGGAAAGAAGGGAAGGAAGGAAAAGGCTGTGTGAGTAGGATTGAATGGAGACTGTGATTTGAATGAAAGGAAGGAAGGAAGGAAGGAAGGAAGGAAAGAGGCAGCTGTATGAAGTAAAGAAAGAAGGAAAGGAAGGAAAGTGACTATGCAAAATGAGAAAATTAATGTGATTTGTAGGAAAGGAAGGAAGGAAGGCTGTGTGTGGAGTAGAGTGAGGTTACTTGTGCAGTGTGAAGGAAGGAAAGATTTGAAGGAAGGAAAGGAAGGAAGGAAGGAAGGAGAGGCAGCTGTATGAAGTAAGGTGAAATTGATTGTTTAGTTTGAATGAAATGAAAGAAGGAAGGAAGGAATGAAGGAAGACTGTGTAGATAGGGTTAAATTGAAGTAAAGGAAGGAAGAATGAATGGACGGAAAGACATATCATAGGCCTTATTATCATTATCTTTCACTTATTTACTTGTTTCCAGTTTTTATTTGTTATTTATGTATTTACATGTACTTTAGTAGTGGAAAATTGTCAGTTACTCATCTATTTAGACCTTACAAGTTTTAGTGTGGTGAGTCAAGCTTTTTATTCACTGTAGCTTCTCTTATTTATTCATCTAGCTTCTATTATATTCATTTACTCGTTTACGTCTCACCATAATGCTCCTTTTCTTATTCTTCAAGCTTCTTTTATATTCATCTAGTTCCTCTTATTTATTCATTTAGCTTCTCTGATTTATTCATTTGTTTGTTTATGCCTCACCACACCGCTCTTTTTCCTCAATGCAATACTAATACTACAGCTCTTCATCTCTACTGTATCCTCTCTTCTTTCCTTCTTTCTGTCTAATTTTTCCTCCTTTTCTCTTAATTTATTCTTCTTTCTTTTCACGATCTTTCTTTTCTTATGTGTTTATCTTCCTTTTCCTCTCCACACTTTTATCTTTCACCCTTTCTCCTTTCCTCTGATTATTTATTCTTCTCTTTTTGTTCTCTACAATTTTATCTTTCACTTTTTTTTCCTTCTTTCCTCTCAAATCTTCACTTAACTTTTTCCTTCTTTCCTCTTAATATATTCTTCTTTCCCTTCACAATCTTTCTTTTCTCATGTGTTTATCTTCCTTTTCTCCTCCACAATTTTACCTTTCATCTTATTTACTCCTTTCCTCTGATAATTTATTCCTTATTCTCTTCACAATCTTTCTTTTCATGTTTTTAATCTTCCTTTTCTCCTCCACAATTTTACTTTTCACTGTTTTTCCTTCTCTCCTCTCAAATCTTTCTTTTTTCCTCTCCTATGTGTTAATTTATTCTTTCCTTCACAGTTATATAATCTTTCATATTTGAACCTTTTTTTTTCCTTGCAATTCTTTTATAATTTTGCTTTTGAGGGCATTCCAGTGTGTGTGTGTGTGTGTGTGTGTGTGTTGTTTTCAGTGGAATATCTGTGCCTTGTGAGTGTAGTGGTGGTGTGTTGCTGGGCTGGGTGTTGCTGAGGTGTTGAGGGCAAGTGCTTGTGTTGTGATGGTGGTGCTGTGGCCCAACCTTCCTCTGTGTCTTAGGGGAAGGTGTGTACAGCTGTCCCGGTTGTGGTGGTGTGGTGGTGGTGGTGTTCATTGGTTGCTAAAGTGGTTTTGTGTGTTTTGTTGTGTATGTTTTCTTATTCTTATTTATTTTCTATATATTTATGTTTTTGTAAGACTGTTTTTCAAGTTATATTTGTATCTTCAGAGTTTTTCCAGCATCAATTTTGCATATTTGTGTCTTTTGCTCTATAAGTATGGAATTTTTTCTTGTTTTGTGATTATCAATTGTTATGTCTCACATTTTCAAAGAATTTTCACATATTCAAAGAATTTCTGTACTTATTTTCAAAGAACTTTAACCTCTTCAGCACAGGGACATTTTTTTTACCTTAAGATTTGTATACAATTAGACCATTTTATTGACATCAGGAAGGGTCTTTGGAGGTCAGAAGAGTAATGGTCACAGTCTTCACTATTTTAATCCCCCACATGAATTTCAGAAGCTGTATAAAATCACCAAATAGTAAGCAGAATGAATGTGGAAATGCATCATGGTACTGAAGGGGTTAAGATTTGGTGATGTCTTCATAAAATTGATCAAGAGTTAACAAATTTTTAAAGAATGTATCAAGAATTTCATACATTTTGGAAACATAGTCTGCATTGGTGTCACAGAAGGAACAGGGTGGCGCAGAAAGAACAAGCTGTGTTATTTTGTGTGGCTTGTATTTATAGTACATTTTTATCACTGTACCAAGGAATACCAATTTTTTTAGAACTCCATAGATTTACAGAGTGGTGAAAGAAAACGTGTTGCAATTTTACGTATTTTGTATTACTTTTGCACCATGCTGTAGCTGTGAGTTGCTGTTGTGTTTTGTACTTCCAGGGGCATAGAGTGGTGTAGGAGGGCTCTGTAGTGGAACATGTAGCATCACTGTTGAGGAAAGCATTGCCAAATACAAGATAAGGGAAGAAAAGTGAGTGAGTAAATGAAATGAGTGTGACTTTTGTATTAGTGAAGAAGTGGAGGGGAAAAATGAGGTGTTCTTGTGATGCAGGGAGGACTGTTTATGAAGGAAGTGAAATTGTTGTACTTTTTCCATCTTTTCTAGTGAGTCTGTGAGTAAATTAATTGAGTGTGACTTTTGTATTAGTGAAGGAGAGGTGAGGGAGAGAGATTAAGGCGTTCTTGTAATTCAGGGAGGACTGTTTATGAAGGAAGTGGAAGTGATCCATCTTTTTCTAGTGAGTGTGAGTAAATGAGTGATGTTTATACTAGTGAAAGAAGTGGTGGAGAAAATGAGGTGTCCTAATAGAGGGAGGGTTTGTTTATGAAGGAAGTGGAAGTGTTGTACGTATTTGCTCCATCTTTTCTAGTGATTCTTAGTAAAATGAGTATGATGCTTGTACTAGTGAAAGGAGAGATGGCGAAGAAAATGAGGTGTCCTAATAGAGGGAGGGCTTGTGCATGAAGGAGGTGGGAGTGTTGTACGTATTGTTCCATCTTTTCTAGTGAGTCTCCTTGAAGTTCATTATGCAAGTCATCTTAACCCCTTCAGCACAAGGACACATTTTTACCTAGAGTTTTGGGTGTGATTAGATGATTTTATTGACATTAGGAAGAGTCTTTGGAGGTCAGAAGATTAATGGCCAGAGTCTTCACTATTTTAATCCCTTCATAAGTTTCTGAAGCTGTATAAAATCCCTAAATAGTAAGCAGAATGAATATGAAAACATGTCCTGGTACTGAAGGGGTTAAAGGAAGAACAAAAGATGCACTTGTTTAAACTTTGGCACCAATGGAAAGGTTATTGTTATTTTGATCAAAGTTACCTTAAAGAAAAGAAAAAAGAGTACCAAGCAACTGTTTAGCAAAGGAATATTTTTTGTTTTTATCATGAAATTTATCTTGAACTTAAAACAAAACTATCAAGTGACAGATTTATCAAGGAATTTTTTGTTTTTTATCACAAAATTCATTGTAAAAACACAAAGAAAATACAAGCAACAATTTAGCAAAGGAATAATTTTGTTTTTATCATGAAATTAATCTTGAACACAAAACAAAACTATCGAGTGACTTTTACCAAGATTTTTTTTTTTTTTCTTTAATCATGAAAGCCATCTTAAGGTAAACTGAACACCACACACCTTTTGGGACTCTGGCCTGTGAGGGAAGCAACACTTTACATCCACCCAACACACAACACAACATCCAACACAACACACAACACACAACATCAAACACACAACACACAACATGCAACACCTCTCTCTGCCTTGCTCCTCAACACACTCATTCACCAGTGACCTGTGACCCAAACAACACTGCATTCACCACAGCACCCACACACCCACACACCCACAGACAGCACCACAGACCTACAAACTCTAGACCTGCACACAGCCCCACAGACACACACACAGCCACCACAGACCCACACACAGCCCCACAGACCCACACACAGCCCCACAGACACACCCACAGTCCCACAGAAAACCCAACAGATCCCACACACAGTCCCACAGAAAACCCAACAGATCCCACACACAGCCACATAGACCCACACACACTTTTACAGACTCCCAAACTTAGATCCACACATAGTTCCACAAACCCACAGACTCACAGACAACCCAGTACCACAAATCCACAGACTCACAGACAGCCCTACAGACCCCACACATAGCCCCACTGACCCGCACACAGCCCCAGAAACTCACCACACGCCAACTCTGCATCAGCCGCCCCCCTCTCACACACACAGCATTACAGGACTCAGCCTTGTGTACAGAAGTATTACAGAGATAGTGAGCCACAGAACTGAAGCATTACCACTTCTCCAGCCTCACCATTACAGGAACTCATCTGGTTATAGGGAACTTGGTCAATCATTGCAGTCGTCATAGTCACAATACTAACATTTCTACTTCATTCTCTGTCGATCAGTTTTCACAGTTAACCCATAGTGTTTATCCCAGCATTTCTACATCATCATCTGTTATATCAGTAATTTTACACATTAATAAACTCAAGGCATTTATTGTTTCTCCCAGCTGTTTTCTCGTATCAACATTTTTACATCATTTCCTGTTTCACCAGTCAGTATTCACTCAGCTGTTATCTCATACTGACTCTTCTACATCATCTACTGTTATCTAATCAATTTTCATGCTACAGTTAACTATTACATTTCTTTCAGTACACTTAACACATGGCACTTACCTAATATTTCTCTCATCTGCTCTCTCATACTAACACTAACATTTCTACATTGTTATCTGTTACACCAATAAATTTTCACACTACACTTAACTCATAGTATTTCTCTCACGTGTACTCTCATACCAACATTTTTACATCATTTACTGTTCCACCAATCAATTCTCGTGCTAAAGTCAACTTGTCGTATTTATTGTTATTCTCAGCTGTTCTCATAATTCCATACAATCAAGTTATTACAGTATTAACATCATCAATTCTGCATCAACTCCAATAGGAGATTTATCTTCATGCTAATGCTACCTGTTGACATCTGCGCTCTTGTCCGTCAAGTGAAGTGTACAGGGACAAGCAACACTGACAAGACTGTGGACTTCCTGTACTTGTTATCGTATTGTTAACTCTCCGACACCTCAATTTAAAACACTGCACTTGCTTCACTCTGTTTGTTTGTCTCTGTGTTGTTTCTCGCGCTATTTGCTGTTTGTGGTGCTTGAGTGATGTGTGTGTGTGTGTGTGTTTGTCTTTGATCATGTCCTAAGCAGTTTTTGTATGATTTTATGTTGTTAGACTGAGAGACAAGAATATTTTGGGATGGTTTGGCATGTTAGACTGAAGGAAAAATGTGCATTACTTTCTAAATGTAACTTTTCATCGTAGACTGAAGCAAGAAGAGGTATATATTCAGTTAAGTATGATTCCTGATTGTTAGACTGAAAGAAGAAAATGTTTGGGATGGTTTGGCATGTTAGACTGAAGGGAAAAGTGCATTACCTTCCTAAATGTAACTTTTTATCCTAGACTGAACTGAGGAAAGATATTTACCTAGTTCAAGTTTTGCATTGTTAGACTGAGAAAAGAGAATGTTTGGAGATGGTTTGGCATGTTAGACTGAAGGGAAAAGTGCATTACCTTCCTAAACATAACTTTTCATCTTAGACTGAAGCAAGAAAAGTGTTCAGTTAAGTATGATTCTAGATTGTTAGACTGAGAGAAGGGAATTTTTTGGATGGTTTGGCATGTTAGACTGAAGGGAAAAGTGCATTACCTTCCTAAACATAACTTTATATCTTAGACTGAAGCAAGAAAAGCTATTCAGTTCAAGTATAGACTGAGAAAAGGGAATGTTTGGAATGATTTGGCTTGTTAGACTGAAGGAAAAAAGTGCATTACCTTCTCCTAAACCTAACTTTTCATCCTAGACTGAAGCAAGAAGAGGCAAGGCATTCAGCTCTCATAAACCAGACTGGGCATTTTAAACTGAAGGAATGCATGTGATGGATTGTGTTTAGAATGTTGCTGTGTTTTAGATTGAAAGAAAGTGGAAAGAGCTTCTAATTCTCTCACTTCACTTTTTTAGACGGAAGGAAAAAAAAAAAAGAAAAAATTATTCAGTTCTTTTAAACCAAATACAAAATCTTGAAGTGAAATCAGAAAGCATTAAAGAGTAAAGAGGTGTAAATATGCATGAAATGAAGTAAAAAGAAGAGAAAAAAGATCAATAAACTAGAAATATTCAAAAAGGTAACCAAACATAGCAGTATTATTTCTAAAAGTATTATGAGAATGGAAAGTTAAATCGTGGGGACTGATACACTTACTAAGAACAAAGAGGTGTAAAAATGCATGAAAAAAAAAAAGATGAAAAGGATGAATAAACTAGAAACCGCATTACCAGTGATATTGTTTCTAAAAGTATTACAGGAACAAAAAGTAAAATTGTGGGGACTGTTCCCTTTACTAAGAACAAAGAGGTGTAAAAATGCATGAAAAATAAATAAATAAAAAGATGAATAAATGAGACACAGTATTCTAAAAGTAAGCAGACGTAGCAGCTAGTATTTCTAAAAGTATTACAAGAACAAAAAGTAAAATATTGGGGACTGATGCACTTAATACTTATACAACTGAAAAAGGAAGAAAAAGTGCCACAACAACATAGAACTGAGAAAAAGTGTAAAGTTATTAATCACAAAAGTACATGAGAGGAACCAAGTATTATGTGAGTGTCAGGAATTAGTGAAATGGTGCAGCTTTAAACCAGTGTGTGCTGTGTGGCCTTGCTGTGTGTGTGTGTGTGTGTGTGTCTGTTTTGCCAGCTGTGGTGTGCCTAATCTCCTGGGGTGTTGTGTGTGTGTGTGTGTGCATACGTGTGTGGTGCTGATATGGTATGTAAATAGGGAAAAAGCTGGAGTATTGTAAAACGTATTATACAAACTGGAAATATTTGACTGGTATTGCTTGTATAAAGTGTTAGGGAAGGAAAAAGGAAAATATTCATGTCTTGCCTCCTGTTCACTATTTTCAACGAGTGTGTTTATTATCATTACATCAAACTCCGATCACTCCAGATTTGATATGTATAGTTTTTTTGCATTTTGTATATTCTCTTCTTGTTTTTCCCTTTTATTTTACTTTTATCTCTTGCTTCTCATTCAGTATTTTCAAGGTGTGTTTATTATCATTACATCAAACTCCGATCACTCCAGATTTGATGAGATGCATTGTTTTTTTTTTCATTCTCTTCTTGTATTTCACTTTGTTTGACTTTTTTCTTGTCTCTCATTCATTATTTTCAACGAGTATTTCTTTATCACTAGATCAAACTCCTATCACTCCAGATTTAATAATAAGTATAGATTTTTTGCATTTTTTAAACATTTTCTTGTATTTCACTTTATTTTACTTTTTTCATGTTTGTTCTGTACTTTTCCTGCACACTATGAGAAGTAGAAAAAAAAGAAAAGACTCAAAATTTCACTTTTAAGCCCTTCAGTACTGGGACACATTTTTACCATGACTTTTGGGTGTGACTAGACCATTATATTGACATTAGGAAGGGTCTGTGGAAGTCAGAAGATTAATGGCCACTGTCTTCACTATTTTAATCCTCCCCAAAAGTTTCTGAAGATGTATAAAATGACCAAATATTAAGCAGAATGAATATGGAAACGTGTCGTGGCACTGAAGAGGTTTAAGGCAATTTTCCACATTTTCACACACTTTTCTTTGTATTTTCACTTTACGTAACATTATTTTAATCGATATATTTCTCCCATACTTTTCATGCACTGTGAAAAAAAAAAGGGAAAGAAATGAAGAAAGGAACTTGAAATTTTACTTCAACATACACTTTTCTTTGTATTTCCTCTACATTAAGGAACTGAAGTGAAAGACAGGGTGTATTTTGTAAAGATTTCCGTATGTTTGTATGTACGAGAGGTTCCAACGAGGCATTCAGAGCTTACATTTATCATTACGAGCGTGTGTGTGTTATGAAAACCACATGTGCATTTTTAAAGGTGCGTACATCTAAGTTACACCTCTTATGTGCGTCTGTGTACGTTACATAGGGTGTGTGTACGTGACAGGGTTCAAGTTGATGTACACGAGTAAGGGTAAGGATTAGTCTACATGTGCGTTTGGAAAGGTTATTCGTGTACGTATGTTTGTGTGTGCGTTCTGGAGGGTCTGTACATGTGTGTGTATCATGGATGGTGTGTATGTATGTTTGTACGTGCTGTGAAGAGTTGGTTTTTATGGTCAAGAAGGCTGTAGGTGGCATGTGTTTGTCTGTGTCTCTTGTCATTACTTTTCAAAGGCTGCGGTGGAAGGTATTGGTGTTTTCAAAGGTGTTTTCATGGCTCCAATAGTTTAACAGCCTGTATTGGAAGTTATTAGGGTTTTAAAAGGGTGTTTTCATGGTTTCAGTGATGGTTTGACAGTCTGTACTGGAAGTTTTTAGGGTTTTCAAGGGTGTTTTCATGGTTCCGGTGATGGTTTGATAGCCTGTACTGGAAGCTATTAGGGTTTTAAAGGGTGTTTTCATGGTTCTATAAGTTCAACAGGCTACAGTGAGAGTTCTTAAGTTTTTAAGGATGTTTTCACAGTTCTAACGACAGAGCAACAGGAACACAGCATCACTAACAAAGAAAATCACAAAGGAGACATCACTGCAAGAAAACATAGAGAGAGAAAACCAAACCAGTCATCACAGTGGCCTTTGAGAAGAGTGACAACAAGAGTAAGGAGACCGGGGGGAGCAAGACACACGGGGGGAGGTGAAGACTGGACTCAGTGCTGGGGGGAGCCAAAGATGTTACCAATAAGTAGTGTTAGCAGCATTCCACCACCACCATTGCTTCTGTCGCTTCTTGTTAACGCCAACCAAATCCTGACCACTTGAATCTTGTCTTAGCGTGTCTTGTTGCTGTCTTTGTGGCTGTTGCTGTTACTGATCACTTGTTTACTTGTTTACTTTGTTGATATCTTTGCTTATTCTTGTTTTTATTTGTTTATTTATTTATTTATTCTGATATGTCTTGTTTATGCTTTTATTACTGTTGTTTGTTTGTGTTTTGTTTATAATCTTATCATCATGTTTTGTTGTTATTATTATTATTATTATTACTTATTTATTTTTCTCTGATCTTTATATTTTGTGTTCTTATCCTTATTTACCAATTTTTTTTATCTATTTATCCTTTTTTCATTTTTTATCTTTGAATTTTATTGTACGTACTTTTTTTTTTTACTATTTTTGCTTGTTATTTATTTATTTACTTGTTTATGTATCTTTTCATTAGACGTGGAAGTTTTGTGTTTATAGTTTGCTTCACTCTTGATTTGTTTTCCCTTATTGTACCTGAGAGTGTTGTGTTTGTAGGCTTCCCTTTACTTTTCCTTTATTACGTCTTTGTTTTTTCCTTCAGTTGTACCTGATAATTTAGTTTTTGCCTCATTTTATTACTTTTTTTCTTTTTAAATCTTGCTAAGAAATTGTCTGTCTGTTCCTCACTTTATCATTTTATTTTATTTATTTTGTTTATTCATTTATTTTGCAATCTTACCTTTTTTCCCCGCATCACATTTCCACTTATTTATTTACTTACTTTATTTAATTTTTCATCTTCATTTCTCTTTATTTATTCATTCATTCCTTCAATTTACAATCTAACCTTTACTTCTTTTTACATATTTACTTATTTACTTACATTACTTAATTTTTCATCTTTATTTTCCCTACTTATTCATTCCTTCAATTTACAACCTTACCTTTATTTCATTACATATAACTTTTTTTACACTTTATTAATTCCTTTATCTATTTTTTCCACCTTTACATCTTCATTCCCCATCAACATTGTCTTACCTGTGTGACAATATTGCAGTTCTCGTCAACTTATACCTGTCACATCTCTTACCTGTGAAGTGAGCCGTGGATTCACCTGTGAGCTTACCTTGTTACATTTCCTCACCTGTCTGTGTATTAGCACCTGTTATCTCGCCTGTTCTCGCCTCGTCTCACCTGATCTCGTCTCGTTAACCTGCGGAAACGTGTCGCAGGTAATACGCCTGTGAATTTATCGAGTATTAAAGAGAGAGGAAGTGTGAAAGTAGGTTTCGCTTACTTGCTTACTTCTTGCTTACTTTTTTCTCTCTACGTGTGTGTCTATCTCCACTGTGGTTGTATTTTTCATGTATCTTGTTGTTGCCTGTGGTGTGCAGGTCAATTTTTACCTTATGCCATGAAGAAATAAGGTTTGTTTTGATGGCTTGTGTGTCTCCCTGTTTGTCTTCCCTTCTTCTATTCCGGTTATGTTTTAATTTTTATTTTTCGTTCTTTCATTTTCTCCTTTTTCACTTTTCTTTTTCCCTGTTTGTCTCCTTCCCTCCATTTCTTTATTTTCTTTTTGTCTTTTATTTTTTCATTATTTTGTTTTTCCTCTTTTTTTCCCTTTTTTTCTCCTCCTTTTCTTCATTTTTTTCCATTATGTTTCTTGCCTTTCTTCTTTTCTTTTTTGTTGTTTCCTTTCCTTTTCCAATCTTCCTTCATTTCAATTCCTTTTCTTCCATTCCTCTTTTTCTCTCCATTTTCCTCTTGCCTTCCCTTTCTTTCTTTCCTTCCATTCCTTTTCTCCTCTTTTTTCCCTACTTCCTTTCCTTACCTTCCCTTCTTTCCATCACCCTCTCCCATCCCATCCCATCCCATCCCATCCTGGTCCCTTCCCTGTGAGATGCATACATATATACAAGGTGTGTTTGGTGAAGGAAGTCTCATTTTGTATAATAATCATGCATGTTATGTATTTACTTCTTTTATAAGTATATTCTCTCTCTCGGTCCTCATCTCTCTCTGTCTCTACTAAAATAATCAAACAGTGTATTTATAAAGCAAGGAAAACAAGTTGTATATACGTACATACATACATACATACGTGCATCTTTTTTGCAGAGTTTTATCATAGCTTGTAAACTCATACATGCATATATACATACATTACATACATAAATGAATGAAATATATATATAGTTTCACAGAAAAAATATATATATAGTACAGTCTCTAAGTTGTTTTTATTCACCATGTCTGTGTAATGAGGTTGAGAAGTAGCCGGTTATGTGTCCTATAAAAGAAAATAGGAAATACTGATAGTTCTTGCCTTTTTATTAGTTTTTATTGTTTCTGAAAGGTTAACCTCTTCAGTACTGGGACACATTTTTACCTTGAGGTTTGTATATGAGGAGGTCAGAAGATTAATGGCCAGAATACTCATTATTTTAATCCCCCACTTGAGTTTCTGAAGCTGTATAAAATCACAAACTCCTTCAGTACTGGGACACATTTTTACCTTGAGATTTGTATAAGATTAGACCATTTTATTGACATTAGGAAGGGTCTATGATTGGACCATTTTATTGACATTAGGAAGGGTCTATGGAGGTTAGGTTAATGGCCACAGTCTTCACTATTCTAATCCACCACATGAGTTTCTGAAGCTGTATCAAATTACCAAATAGTAAGCAGAGTGAATAAGAAAAATGCATCATGGTACTGAAGGGGTTAAGAGGACAATGAGGCAGGGAATAGTCTCGTGGTGAAGGGACATGGAATGGGAGGGAAGGAAGATTGGAAAAGGAGAGGAAACAAAAAGAGAAAATGAAGAAAAGAAAAGTATAGAAAAAAAGGCAAGAAAGGTGGTGGTGGTAGTGGAAGGGATGAAAAATGATGAAAATGAGGTAAGAACAAAAACATTCTGAGTCCAGATAGAGAAAATTATGATGAAAAGTGAACATGTTTCATTTTATTGCTTTCCCGCTTCATCATTTTCACTTCTTCCTTCTTTTTTTTTTTTTTTTTTTTTTTTTTTTTTCTTCTTCATCTTCTTTTTCTTCTCCTTTTCTTTCGTCCTTTTTTTCTTTTCTTTTTTTTCCTTTTCTTCTTCTTCTTCTTGTTCTTGTTCTTGTTCTTGTTGTTCTTCTTTCTCAATTTCTTTCTTCACTATTATCAAGGAAGCTTATGATTTTATTTCGCTTCTCTTCTTTCTTTCTTTTATCTGTAATTTATTTCACTCCTTTATTTTCTCATTCAATTCTTAATTATTATTTTTTATTTATTCATTATTTTTCGTTTTATTATTATTATTATTATTATTATTATTATTATTATTATTATCATCATTATTATCAGCATCATCATCATCATTATTTTTTTGTAAGGAAATGAAAAGAAAAAAATGTGAATAGAATGTTTCTTAAATTTTTCCTTTTGTAAGATTAGACGAAGTGGAGGAAATGGGATAAAAATGAAAACAGAGAAGAGAGAAACAGGAGAAAATGACGTTTGAACTCAATGTCTGACTTGCATGAATCGTTCAGAATTTCGTTCCTCTCTGTGATCACAAAGCACTGCCAGGGTCACCAGTATTGAGTGTTGAAGGTGAACGGACCCCACCTGGTATTTTTAGCAAAAAAATAATGAAAACTTGAAAGTCGAGTTCACTTCCATTTATGAATCACAAACACAATGGCATTGTTTTCCCAAACTGTTACGGTGATATTGACCTCCTGCCAGTCTTGCAAATCCCAGCAAAACCCACGTGGCTGGTTTGCTTACATTTTATATTCCACGCTGATATCCATATTTTTGGCGCAGTCCTTTTTTGATACAATTTTTACTTTTAAATGGTAATCATCTGGTAACATGTGGCATTCCGGATGACAGCTGCTCATCTTCATTGTTCATGGATGAGTCAAGTGTGAACATTGAACAAGTGGAGCGTGCCAACTGGAGCGCTCTCACTGGAGTCAGGTGAGCGTCTAAAGTCTGAACAATGGTACTATTTAGGGCATTGTCCCTAGACTACACAGAACAGTGTTAACATTCGGGGAGAAAATTCTCTTGACAACATAATCAATTGGCTGATGTTTTCGTGAATCATGATTGTTATGCTTTTCAATGCACTAAAGCAGTACATCAAATAAAGTTGTACTACCGTAAAGTAGTACATACATACGTCAAATAAAGCTGTATCAATCCTTTATAGAATAGTGAAAACCAGAATGGAATGGAGAAAAGGAATGAATAAAACACCAAGTCTGAAGATGACAGAAAACCCGATCTCGTTATGTTCAGTGGTTTACCCATACCAAGCCTGTCTCGCTGATTGTTCCATCCAATGTATTCACACACCTGGCTCGATATGAAAGGTAAGTTAACACAACTGCTGCTTGTACCAGATAACATTAATTACACATTCCATATTGTAAGGGAGGCGGTGGCGTAGTGGATAAGGTGGTGAGCGTGGGATCGGGCAGACGAAGGCCGTGGCAGACGTCCACGCGTAGGTTCGAATCTCACCACTTTGAAGCTATGCCATTTGTGGAGTGGTTTAAAGTTATCAACATGTCACCATGATATCCGAGTTCCAGGTGGTCGCACCAAAGATGAGCTTGGTGGTGATATGGACCCTAATATGGTACCACTATAAATAAAATTGCCTGCGCCAAAAATGGGCGGAAGCTGAACAGCCCTTCAAAAGTATACTCTTCAAGTATGCCTACAGTTGCCATAGGCCCTAACATAAAAAAAAAAAAAAAAACGTATGATGGTGTGTGTGTGTGTCGCTCTTCCAACAATATGAGGATTTTTGGGGAAAAGATTGGTTGTGATGACGGTGGAGTTGATGTGCCGCTCCACTAGTCCACCTCCCCTCAGTGTACTGAGTGTACTGTGTTCGTGTTCACTCCTGCCTTCCCTGGTACTCTCCAAGTTTGCTCCTGTGTTAGGCGTCTTGCACGGCCACACCGAGCCTTGGTTACGATGCCACTTCCCAAGAAATTTGTGTTGAGGAAGAGAGAAAATATAAGGAAAGCCAGAGAAGCATTTTTCAAGCAGAAAAGTGGCAAAAATACTAGTGGTAAGCCTTCCACCTCCACCGCCAGCAGCACGCCTTCCACCTCGTCTTCCACACCCGCTACCAGAGCACAGAAGCGAAACTGTGTGTCAAAAGAAGGTGAGAAACCAAAAGATGAAGTGTCTGATGAGTACATATTAGTGAAAAAGAGTGACATAGAGAAAACACGGAAGGGTACAGTGTGTAGTGAGTGTTTCGGTGTGTTGAGTGTTACTTACATTCATCACCAGGCAGACGTGTGCGTGACTGTTCGCTGTGACAACTGTAACACTGTGCTGCTGGATAACACCGCACTTAAGCAATTTTAAAGACCGCCATTTGTTTGCGTTCAAGTACGAGTATAGATTCGATCCTTTGAATAAATTAAAGAGATTGATTGACTGACTGATGAATTGCCAATAAGGACAATAACAGGACAGTGTTAGTTCATAAGTTTATTACTGTACATGTGGGGAAAAAAAGGATAACAAAGAAGAACGAAAATCTGAGATGCCAGCTCCTCCTTTAGGGATAACAGAATAACAACATTTGAATGAAAAAAAATACGTCTACGAAATTCCATAGAAAAAGTAAATATTAAGAAAGAAGAAAAAGAAGAAAACAAAAATAGCAGGCCACAAGAGGAAGAGGAGGAGACGAGGCGGCGAGAACCAAACCCAAACAAACCGTGAAACCGATCCACTTGTCATTTTTTGCCATTTTGAACCAATTAGGTGGTGATGGCGGCCCAGGTGACCCTCAATGACCTGCTGGCGGCCCACGGGGGTATTAATGACGTTATCAGACAGTTCCACCCGCAGCTGACCGGAGGAGAAGAGGAGGAGGAGGAGGAAGGCAGGGGTGTCAAGAATGAGGAGGTAAATGTGTTGCTGTAGTAGTAGTAGTAGTAGTTCTTGTTCTTGTAGTAGTAGTAGTTCTTGTTCTTGTAGTAGTAGTAGTAGTTGTTGTTAATATTTACTATGTCTTGTTAGTTACGCATGACAGTAAATCTTTGCACTAACACCAACAGCTCACTTCTGGATGAAATGAATGTTTTCTGGTAGATGTCGACCTGTTTAGAATGAATCTGCACTTCATTTCCCTCTCAGATCCGTGATTTTTTTTCTTTTCACCCACCCCATGTCACTTTTTTGCGGTAAAGAGAAATAAAATAAAAAAAAATTGGTATATTTTGACATGTTTTGAATGAATCTGCACCTAAGCTAACCCTAACCTAACCTAGCTAATGTAGACTAGTCGTGGCAACACACAGCACTGATACACTTTCCTCAGAATAAAATTAACTTTATCTAACACAATTAAAGGGATCTAACCAAAGCAAACTAACCTAACACAACTGGCAATGCTAAGAAATTAATATAAAGTCATTACCTTATTTCTCTGTAAAATCTGGCAATACAATGGAGATGATCGAGGCGACACCCTGTCCAGCCAGACATCTTCCATAGACTGAATTCAAATAGAGTCGCATCTCTCCACAAACCGCTCTGATTGG
This sequence comes from Portunus trituberculatus, assembly GCF_017591435.1. Taxonomy (NCBI): domain Eukaryota; kingdom Metazoa; phylum Arthropoda; class Malacostraca; order Decapoda; family Portunidae; genus Portunus; species Portunus trituberculatus. The sequence continues at coordinate 3,387,073 of NC_059257.1, read as the reverse complement.
CCAGACTTATTCTGTATCATTGTTATTGGTCAGTGGCTGCATGACCAAACAAAAGAACCAATCATTGCCATTTATTTCACGCTTGTGCAAATAATGTGACAATACTCAATACGCACACATGAACAAACAGACATAACAGTGTTCTTCAGTGCCCGGTAGTCCATCACAGGGGTGGGTGTTGCTCACTCTCCCCAAGAAGTGGTAAATTTTTTAAAATTATCAACATTGTAAACAATTTGTGATGAGTGTGTATAGATTCAGATTACTCAGAATGGAAAGCTCTATAAGGTGAGAAGGGTAACAGAAGCCATGTTGATGTTATTATTATTGTTTCTCTCTCTCTCTCTCTCTCTCTCTCTCTCTCTCTCTCTCTCTCTCTCTCTCTCTCTCTCTCTCTCTCTCTCTCTCTCTCTCTCTCTCTCTCTCTCTCTCTCTCTCTCTCTCTCTCTCTCTCTCTCTCTCTCTCTCTCTCTCTCTCTCTCTCTCTCAACAGTGAGGGAGGCGGTGGTGTAGTGGATAAGGTGGTGAGTGTGGGATTGGGCAGATGTTCATGTGTAGATTTGAATTTCACCAAACACCTCTTTGAAGCTGTACTATTTGTTGAGTGGTTTAAAGTTACCTACATGTCACCAGATAGCCAGGTTCCAGGAGGTTGCAGCAAAAGTGCAAATGGGTGGTGATATGGACCCTAATATGCCCACCACTATAAATAAAATTGTCTCTGGCACTAATGGTGGAAGCTGAACAGTGCTTCCCACATATACTCTTCAAGTGTGCCTACAGGAACTATAGGCTGTAACACAAAAAAAAAAAAAAAAAAAAGTGCAGACAGACAAATACACCCGACCCAGCACACCTCAGTGTCTGCTTATCCATCACACTTGCAGGTCTGTCACATTCCTGCGTTGACTTTGGAGAGAGTTAGATCATTCCCCTAAAATCTTATAACTTACCAGTTCCCTAAAAGATTGAGAGAGTTAGCTAAAAATCTGGGACATTGGTTGGTTGAGGGTTGGGAAGGTGTGAGAAAAGCCATGTTGAGAATAATGGAAAACTGAGAATGTACCAAAATGTGAGACAAACAGGTGAAATGTGAGTTAAGAAGGTGAGATTTGAGTTAGACAGGTGAAATTTGAGTTAGACAGGTGAGATTTGAGTTAGACAGGTGAGATTTGAGTTAGACAGGTGAAATTTGAGTTAGACAGGTGAAATTTGAGTTAGACAGGTGAGATTTGAGTTAGGTGAGATTTGAGTTAGACAGGTGAGATTTGAGTTAGACAGGTGAGATTTGAGTTAGACAGGTGAGATTTGAGTTACACAGTGAGATTTGAGTTAGGGAGGTGATGTTTGAGTTAGACAGGCGAAAGTTGAGTTAGGTGAAATTTGAGTTAGACAGGTGAAATTTGAGTTACTGGGGTGAGATTTGAGTTAGACAGGTGAGGAGGAAACATGTAGCGAGAGGATGTGTCAGCTCTGTGTCCTGGCTGTGGAAGGACTTGAATACATGGAAGAGCAACAAGTGTGTGTCTCGCCTGTTTTCTAGAGTGTATGTGGAGTGTGTGTGTGTGTGTCAGAGGAGGAGTTGGTGGAGGAAGCATGTAGTGACAATGTGTCTGCTGTGTGTACTGGCTGCCTGAAGGACTGGAATAGAAGGAAGAGCAACAAGCGACAAACAACAAGTGTGTGTCTTCCCTGCTTCCTGGAGTGTAACATTATCTTCCTGACACAGGTTGAGGACAAGGTGGCTGGTTTCCTGGAGGCTTTGACGGCACTGCAGGGGGCGAGGGAGGACCTGACACTGGTGGTAGAGAATGCCAACACAGCTGCACTCACACAGGCATCCGTGGCACTCACTGACCCACAAATCGTTGGTATGTGGTTAAGAGTTGTTTGTTGTCTCAGATACAGTGTTGAGAGATGTGGCACTGCTGCTGCTGTTGTTGTTGTTGTTGTTGTTGTTGTTGTTGTTGTTGTTGTTGTGATGCTGTCTATCTTCTTGATCTTCCTCTTTTAGCTACCATCCTAATCCAACCTACCCCATCCTAACTCAATTCAACTTAACCTAACCTAACCTACCCCAACCTAACTTAACCTAACTTACCTTAACCTAACCTAACCTAACCTATCCTACCCTACCCCATTGCATCCTAACCCAACCTAACTTAACCTAACCTACCTAACCCCACCCTGCCCTACTCTATCCCATCCTAACCTAACCTAAATTTACCTAACCTACCTTACCCTACTGTAACCTAACCTACCTTAACCTATCCTAATTAAACATAAGCAAACAAAATCTGTGACATAGATAAGGTTTAGTTAGTTGGTGTGAGAGGGTTAGCGACAAATAAAAGCCAAGAACATTGCCACCATCACAATAGCAATACAAAAACAAGGCCACGTGACTTTTTAATATTTACCAGTGCAAATATATATACAAGATTGTTATATGGAGGGTTTCCTGAGAATAAATCATTAATGGCTATGTGAAGTGTGTGTGTGTGTGTGTGTTATGTGTGTGTGACAGTGTGTGTGTTGCAGGCCGGCGTGTGGCGTGGTGCGTGGAGGCGGAGCAGCACATGAGAAGCATTGTGGAGAACAAGGATCTTCTGATCTACCACCTGCAGCAGCCTCTCATCACCACCTTCCTCACCATGCACCACCAACACCACAGGTACTCCACACCACACCACACCACATCATGCACTACCACCACCACCACAGGAACACCACACCACAGTACAGGGTTGCTGGTTTGTCTGCCAGTGTTCCTCTCCCAGCTGTGTTCCTAGCAGTGCTGTATTGACCTGCTCTGTATTGCCTTGTACTCCTGACTGGCATTGTGATTGCTGTCACTATAATCTGACTTTGCTCTGGGATTCCCTTTCACATACTGCCTGGGAGTTTGAATTCTTTAACTGTAGTATTGACAAGTGGTATCTCTAGTTTATGTCTGTTTTGTCTTGTTTATTTATTGAATTTATTTCATCTAGATCCAGAAATCCTTCAAGACCTCCGTGGGGCAGAAATATTTTCATTCACCGTACCTCAAAGAATACTGGATGTAGTGTACCTCAGAAACTGTCAGGGTGTCATGCTGCCGTTGTAGTCCAGGCCTGTTGATGCTCATGGAAATCACTTCTGTACAAGACACCCAAGTGTTCACCAGGCTGAAGCTCACTATCTCTCTGTGAAGAGTCTTATCATCAAACGGTGATTCCAAAGATTCTATGGTTATTTGAGGAATAAGGAAGTAGACAAGCATTGTGTGTGTCCTTTCATGGTGAACGGCACATTGGGTTCAAGGCTCATGGTAATAAATACCTGTGTGGCTAATCATCTTGCTGGTTACGTCTCTCCTGGCTTGTTTTTGCAGACCACTTTCCTGATCCTTATCCTCGTCAACACTCTTGTTCTACTTTCTCATTTCATCTTGTGTCAGTTGGTGATGTTCTGGAGGCTTCTTGGCAACTGAAATATCCTCAAGCTGGAGTTCTGATGGCCTTCCCTTGCTTATTTAAGAAATCTGCAGCTATTTTGAATTGGCTCCTGGTTTTGACCTTCAGTAAAAACATTTCTTCAATGAAGGTTCCTTCTATCTGGCAGGTTGCAAATGTGCTCCCTTTGTTCAAGAAAAGGCTACACTAAGCATGGTGATTATACACACACCCATCAGCTTCACCTCAATCTGCCCTTAAACCCTTCACAGGATCATTGTCTCTAGAGAGCCAGCACTCAAGTGGGCCTTTTTTTACTTTTTTTTTTTTTAATTTTTTTGCCCTTGGCAAAAAAAAAAAAAATAATAATAATTTATGAACTTGACAGTCACTCATTGCTCTCGGATGTCCAGCTTGTCCTTTGTTCAGGCCTGATCAGCTGTTGATATCTTGTGATTTTGTCAGTAAGGACTTGGATGTGGTTGTTACAGTGGGTGGTCTTGACTACAGTAAGGCCTTTCATGGAGTTAATCATGAGCTACTACATGCTCAATTGTCCCATCTTGGTTTTAATCCTTTGTTAGGTTGGATAAAAGATTTTCTAACCGATCGTAATTTGAAGATTGTTTTTGAGAAGTTCTGTAGTCACAGTGTGGATATCCTTAGTGGTGGTCCATCAGGGTCAGTGCTTGGACCCTTGCCTTTCTTTATACATATTTACTAACCATGTGACTGCTGGTCTTGCTTGGGAGTGTGCCATGTTTACTGATGATCCTGGAATATATATAGCTTTCCCTGCTCATGTCATAGATAAGTGTTGTACAGTTACAGTGCCAGTTGTGTTCTTTTTTATGTAAGAGCTGGTCAAGGGCAACATAAAACAAAAAAAGGTCCAGTCAGTTGTCAGTCCTTGTAGGTCTGAGAGAGTTAAATATAAAAATGGGGTAATATCTTAAAACCTCCCTCAAGTCAAGTCATTGGAAGCTGGAAACACAGAAGCAGGCAGGGAATTCCAGAGTGTACCAGAGAAAAGTATGAATGATTAAGAGTATTGGTTAACTCTTGTATTAGAGAGTTGGACAGAATAGGGATGAGAGGAAGAAGATGAAGATGATGGATATTTCCTTACTTTATACAGGAGCAGATCTTGAGCCTTTCTCTCTCTGTGGATCAACATGCTGAAGTTTGGTGGAGTGTTTCATTGGTACAAGTTCTCTATCAAAGACTTGGATATGTTAGTCAGTTCCTCATTAAAATTCCACCTTCATGTTCAAGAGATATTTGGTACAGCTAGTGGTGTGGTGTAGCAGATGGCATACTTAGGGGTACAGTAAGAAGAAAATGGGATACGGTTTTTATTTATTTATTTCCGTAAGGTATTTGAGAAGGTCTGCTAGATTCCTGTTAGAAGTGTGTGTCAGATAGTTCACCCTGTACTGATGGCTGTGTGTGGGGCAATGCTGGCCAAACATTGTCGACTGTTGTATCCTTTATAAACAGTGAGTGGTTCCCGGCTGTCAGTGCTGCTCCCGGACAGGTACAGGACGCATCTCTCATTGCTACCTGCCTGTCCCTCCTCTCTCACTCTTTGCCTTCATAGATTGTGTGTGTGTGTGTGTGTGTGTATTTACCTAGTTATAGTTTTACAGGGCCTGGGGTTTATGCTTGTGTGGCCCCATTTCCATATCTACACTTATCTTGCAAGAATAAATGTGTGTGTGTGTGTGTGTGTGTGTGTGCTCATCTTTTTATGTAGTGTAATGATCTGTGTTGTGGACCCCATGCACAGTGCTGGTTTGGTTTGTAGTGGCAGGTGTACAGTGTTGGTGGTGTGGTGGTTTGTTGGCATCATCTCTGGTTGCCTTCGCTTGTCTGGTGAAAGATTATCTGTAGTCTGTATATTCACTATTTTGCGGTTCGACTTTCGTGTCCTCATTGTTTCGTGGGTTTTGTACATAGATACGTTTGTGGACTTTTCACTATAACACAGTCCATGGCGTCACTTACATACAATGATATGGTAAGTTGGTGTATAATGACAATGACAATATTCGTTACTATGTACGTACAATACTGTACATGTATTGTTCGTTTGCATATATAATAGCGAATGCATATGTTTAGCCTGCACAAATGTTTATAAGAGTGTGGGGAAGGGTAATACAGTAGAGGGAACACTTGATAAGAGTGTGGGGAAGGTTTATACAGTGGCAGGAAGGGTTCATAATAGTGTGGGGAGGTTTAAAAAGGCTGAAAATGTTGCTTATATTGCTATATAAGCAACATTTTCAGCGTCCCTACTTCATGGATTTTCATCTTTCGCGGCTGGTTACAGAACACATCCCCGCAATAAACGAGGGAACACTGTATTCTAAAGTGGCTCCTTGGTCTCAGTCTGAATGATGTTCCAGGAATGTGTGGTTGTCAGACCTTGAGGAAAACCATAAGCTGTCCTTGTGGTGTGTTCATCAATAGAAAACAAATAAGATTCATATAAAGTTAATACGCTACAATATGTGTTGAACTCAGGAACCACTTCAGAGGAGACAGGCTATAGACCACATGTATTCTCTTTCAAAACTTGTCTGCTCCAATACATAGTGATTGTGGTGGGGTAAACAATAACAGCTACTATTTCCACCACCACCACCACTACCATTATTATTTACAGGTCCCTGGTGAGTCTTCTTGGGTCGCTGTGTGCCTTGATGACCTCCCTGGAGAGCCACACTGACCTGCTCCACCGCCACGCCAACCACTCACCCCTCATCACCACTGTACGTTGACCTCTGACCTCTTGTGACCTGGGTTTTTATTACTCTTGTTTTGTGACCTTGAAATGTTTTGAAGTCTTTCTAATTTTTATAATTTGTAATCCATTTGTTATTCATTTTTGTAATTTATTGGTAATCTAATTTTGTGCTTTTCCTTTCTACTGTTTTGTAATGGTTAGTAATTCCTTAGTAATTATTTATGGAATTTTGTGAAGTATTTTGTAATTTTGATAGTTGGTCAAATTCTTATATAATTCTTTGTAATCTTCCCGAAATCTCTTGTTGGTCATTTGTAATCTTTTTGGAGCACTCACCCATTACTCTCTCTCTCTCTCTCTCTCTCTCTCTCTCTCTCTCTCTCTCTCTCTCTCTCTCTCTCTCTCTCTCTCTCTCTCTCTCTCTCTCTCTCTCTCTCTCTCTCTCTCTCTCTCTCTCTCTCTCTCTCTCTCTCTCTCTCTCTCTCTCTCTCTCTCTCTCTCTCTCTCTCTCTCTCTCTCTCTAAGGTTGCTAGAAAACACACAAACTTTTTTCTATTTCAACTCTTGCATTGGTGAGTTGGACAGAGTAGTGGTGAGAGGAGGAAGTCTGGAACACCCCAAACATTTTCTATCCCTGGTTCACCTTTTGACCTGGTAATTCTCACACTTCTAACAACTCTACTTTTTTGACACTAGTACCAGTGGTGGGGTTCAGCCAGCTCACACTGGTTGGTCAGAGACTGTTCTTGTCATTCAATTAACCCCGTCAGTACTGGGACACTTTTTTACCTTATGTTACATGTACAGTTAGACGACTTTATTGACATTAGGAAGGGTCTATGGAGGTCAGAAGATTAATGGCAACAGTCTTCACTATTTTAATCCCCCACATAAGTTTCTGAAGCTGTATCAAATCACCAAATAGTAAGCAGAATGAATATGAAAATGTGTCCTGGTACTGAAGGGGTTAAGCTGGAAAACTGGTTAGCTTGAATCCAAGGCTCTCAATTTTTTTCCCATGGACACCTTTTAGTTCATAACCTGTTTTATCAGACCGGTCATGGATCTGTTAGTGGCTTGTCATAGTAAACAAAGATGAGTCAAACCAGCAGTCTTGAAATAATCTCTTAACCCCTTTAGCACTTTGACACGTTTCCATATTCAATCTACTTACTATTTTGAGATTTATACAGCTTTAGAAACTCCATGTGGGGATTAAAATAGTGAAGACTGTGGCCATCGTTCTTCTGACCTCCATAGACCCTTCCTAATGTCAATAAAATGGTCTAATCACACCATATTCATTCTAGTTAGTATTTGATGTTTTTATACAGCTTCAGAAACTCAGTGGAGGATTAGAATAGTGAAGACTGTGGACATTAATCTTCTGACCTCCATAGACCCTCCTAATGTCAATAAAATGGTCTAATTGTACACAAATCTCAAGGTAAAAATGTGTCCCAGTACTGAAGGATTTAAATTGTTTTTATTTAACATTTCCACTAAGGTACTTGA